>NW_028189121.1:0-37622 GCF_054131305.1 Coturnix japonica | reverse complement strand
TAAGTGGGGCTGAGACCCATAAGTGGGGATCTGACTCACAAAGACTGACCCATAAGTGGGGCTCTGCCCCATAAGTGGGGCACTGCCCCATAGCGCTGCCCCATAGCAACACTCCATGATGCTGCCCCACAACGTCACCCCTTATGGACTGACCCATAAGTGGGGCTGTGACCCATAACCGGGGCTCTGCCCCATAAGTAGGGCATTGATCCAATAAGGCTGACCCATAAGTGGGGCTGTGACCCATAACCGGGGCTCTGCCCCATAAGTAGGGCATTGACCATGAAGGCTGACCCATAAGTGGGGCTGTGACCCATAACCGGGGCTCTGCCCCATAAGTAGGGCATTGGTCCACAAAGGCTGCCCCATAAGTGGGGCTGTGACCCCCAAGTGGGGCTGAGACCCCCAAGTGTGGCTGTGCCCCATAAGTACGTGAAGCTCTACCCCATAAGTGGGGCACTGCCCCATAGCGACACTCCATGGCTCTGCCCCACAGTGTCGTTCCCCCCCCCCCCGGACTGACCCATAAGTGTGGCTGTGACCCCAAGTATGTGAAGCTCTGCCCCATAAGTGGGGCACTGCCCCATAGTGACACTCCACGGCTCTGCCCCATAGCGCTGCCCCACAAGTGGATGGTGGGCCCACAGGAGGAGACAGATGGATGGACCCACGGACTGACCCACAAGTGGAGCCCTGCCCCATAAGTAGGACTGTGACCCACAAGTGGACCTGTGACCCATAAGTGGAGCCCTGACCCATAAGTGGAGCCCTGACCCATAAATGGACCTGTGACCCACAAGTGGGGCTGAGACCCATAAGTGGGGTTGTGACCCACAAGTGAAGCCCTGCCCCATAAGTGGACCTGCGACCCACAAGTGGAACCCTGACCCATAAATGGACCTGTGACCCACAAGTGGGGGCCCTGACCCACAAGTGAAGCCCTGCCCCATAAGTAGGCTGTGACCCACAAGTGGGGCTGTGACCCATAAGTAGGTTCTGCTCCATAAGTGGACCTGTGACCCATAGGTGTGGCTCTGACCCACAAGTGGAACCCTGCCCCATAAGTAGGGCTGCGACCCATAAGTAAGGTTCTGCCCCATAAGTAGGGCTGTGACCCACAAGTGGAATCCTGCCCCATAAGTGGACTGTGACCCACAAGTGGATTTGTGACCCATAAGTGGGTCCTGCCCCATAAGTGGGGCAGTGACGTCACGTGTCGTTGTGGGGGCGGGGCGGTGACGTCACGTGTTGCCATGTGGGGGCGGGGCGACATTGGGGCCAAATCGCTTGGAATAAAACGGAAGTGCCGCTGTGACGTCATCATGTTGGTCGGGCGGGGGTTGATGACGTCATCAAGGCGCGACGACTCCATCCGGGCGGGCTCCATGTCCCTCTATGGGCTCTCTGGGTTGATGACGTCATCCCTTTTTGGCAGCCGCCCATTGGCTGCCCGTTTCCCTCCATTGCCTTTCTCCGCTCCCCATTGGCTCTCCGTGTTCCCGCCATGGGCTCGCTATGTGCAGGCCTCTTAAAGCGGCAATGCCACGGGTGGGCCCCACCAAATGAAACCTGCCATTTTTTTGCCCCCAAATCCCATTTTATTGCACTTTCGCTCCCGGTATCGTCGAACCGAACCGGAATCACGTGTCAGCCAACCGCAACAACGGACCGGAAGTGGTGGGGATGCTGTAAAGAGGGTTAAAACATCCGGTGTCACGGTGGGGTCGAAGGTCAAGGGTTGATAGGGGGGAGGTTAAAGGTGAAAGGTCACCTCCGGAGCAGCTCGGCGCCCAGCAGGTCCAGCAGGACGTAACGGAGCCCCAATGTAGGCCGCGACCTGCGCTGCCCCAGCTCGGCCTGGAGAACCTCACGGTGACGGGAACGGCGGACAACAGACAGCAACTGCTTCCGGCCTAGGGCGGAAGTGGGAGAGGTCACGTGATGGAAACAAGATGGCGGCGCACTGCGGTGGTATGAGGGATAGGTGGCCAAGATGGCGGCGCGGGAGGGGTAACAATAGTCACGTGGGGGGTGGTCACGTGATAAGGGGGCACGTCCCAAGATGTTGGCGCGGGAGGGTTAGCAATAGTCACGTGGGTATGAATGATCACGTGATCGGGGGGTGGGGGGTAGTTTCCAAGATGGCGGCGCGAGAGGGTTAACAATAGTCACGTGGGTATGAATGATCACGTGATCGGGGGGTATCTTCCAAGATGGCGGCGGGGACTGTAAGCGGGTGGGGTGGCAAGGTTCACGTGTGGGATGGTCACGTGATAAGGGGTAGGGTAACAAGATGGCGGCGCCGTGCTGGTGGTAGGTACCAAGATGGCGGCGCCGTGGTGGCAGAGGTAGGAGGTAGCCAAGATGGCGGCGCAGGAGGGGTAACAATAGTCACGTGGGGGGGTGGTCACGTGATAAGGGGGCACGTCCCAAGATGTTGGGGGGAAGGTACCAAGATGGCGGCGCGGGAGGGTTAGCAATAGTCACGTGGGTATGGATGATCACGTGATCGGGGGGGGGGGGTTTGTGGTGGTTTCCAAGATGGCGGCGCGGGAGTGGTAACAACGGTCACGTGATCAGGGGGTAGTTTCCAAGATGGCGGCACCGTGGTAGTGGTACCAAGATGGCGGCGCGGGAGGGGTGACAAAGGTCACGTGGGTATGATCACGTGATCGGGGGGTATTTTCCAAGATGGCGGCTCGGCCCGTACCCTTAAGAAGTGCCCGGATGAAGCGGCCGGTTCCCGGTAACGCCAACCACCAACTTCCGGCGTCCCGAACCGTCAGCAGCCCCGCGGCCACCAGCTGCCTGCAAATGGGGGGGGGGTCCCCATAGGGCCCCATTAGGACCCCATAGGACCCCATTAGGACCCATTAGGATCCCATTAGGACCCCATAGGACCCCATTAGGACCCATTAGGATCCCATTAGGACCCCATAAAACCCCATAGGAACCCATAGGACCCATAGGGCCCCATTATGACCCCATAGGACCCCATAGGGCCACCATAGGACACCATAGGACCCCATAGGACCCCCATAGGACCCCATAGGGCCACCATAGGACCCCATAGGACACCATAGGACCCCATAGGACCCCCATAGGACACCATAGGACCCCCATAGGACACCATAGGACCCCATAGGACCCCATAGCACCCCATAGGACCTCCATATGACACCATAAGACCCCATAGGACCCCCATAGGACACCATAGGACCCCATAGGACCCCCAAGTCCCCCATAGGATCCCATAGGACCCCATAGAACCCCCATAGGATCCCATAGGACCCCCATAGGACACCATAGGACCCCCATAGGATCCCATAAGACCCCATAGGACCCCCATAGGACACCATAGGATCCCATAGGACACCATAGGACCCCCATAGGACATCATAGGACCCCCATAGGACCCCATAGGACCCCCATAGGATCCCATAGGACCCCATAGGTCCCCATAGGACCCCATAGGACCCCATAGGACCCCCGAAGTCCCCCATAGGATCCCATAGGACCCCATAGAACCCCCATAGGAACCCATAGAAACCCCATAGGTCTTCCATAGGACACCATAGGACCCCATAGGACCCCCATAGGACACCATAGGACCCCCATAGGACACCATAGAACCCCATAGGATCCCATAGGACACCATAGGACCCCATAGAACCCCCATAGAATCCCATAAGACCCCATAGGACCCCACAGGACCCCCATAGGACACCATAGGACCCCCATAGGATCCCATAGGACACCATAGGACACCATAGGACCCCCATAGGATCCCATAAGACCTCATAGGACCCCATTATGACCCCATAGGACCCCCATAGGACCCCATTATGACCCCATAGGACCCCCATAGGACACCATAGGACCCCCATAGGACACCATAAGACCCCCATAGGATCCCATAAGACCCCATAGGACCCCCATAGGACCCCATAGGACCCCCCAAGTCCCCCATAGGATCCCATAGGACCCCATAGAACCCCCATAGGATCCCATAAGACCCCATAGGACCCCCATAGGACACCATAGGACCCCCATAGGACCCCATAGGACTCCATAGGACCCCATAGGACCCCCATAGGACACCATAGGACCCCATAGAACCCCCATAGGATCCCATAAGACCCAATAGGATCCCATAGGACCCCATTAGGACCCCCCTATGACCCCCATAGGACCCCATAGGGTCCCATTAAAACCCCATAGGAACTCATAGGACCCCATAGGACCCCATTAGGACCCCACAGTACCCCATAGGACCCATTAGGACCCCATTAGGACTCCATAGGACCCCATTAGGACCCCATAGGAATCCAGAGGACCCCATAGTACCCCATTAGGACCCCATAGGACCCCATAGGACCCATTAGGAGCCCATTAGGACTCCATAGGACCCATTAGGACCCCATAGGACCCCATAGGACACCATAGGACCCCCATAGGACCCCATAGGACCCCCCTATGACCCCCATAGGACCCCATAGGGTCCCATTAAAACCCCATAGGACCTCATAGGACCCCATAGGACCCCCATAGGATCCCATAGGACCCCACAGGACCCCATTATGACCCCATAGGACCCCCATAAGACCCCACAGGACCCCCATAGGACACCATAGGTCCCCATAGGACCCCCATAGAACCCCATAGGACCACCATAGGACCCCATAAGACCACACAGGACCCCATTATGACCCCATAGGACCCCATTATGACCCCCATAGGATCCCATAAGACCCCATAGGACCCCCATAGGATCCCATAGGACCCCATAGGACCCCCATAGGACACCATAGGACCCCATAGAACCCCCATAGGATCCCATAAGACCCAATAGGACCCCCATAGGACCCCATTATGACCCCATAGGACCCCATAGGGCCACCATAGGACCCCATAGGACCCCATAGGACACCATAGGACACCATAGGACCCCATAGGACCACCATAGAACCCCATAAGACCCCACAGGACCCCATTATGACCCCATAGGACCCCCATAGGACACCATAGGACCCCCATAGGACCCCATAGCACCCCATAGGACCCCCATATGACACCATAAGACCCCATAGGACACCATAGGACCCCATAGGACCCCATTGAGCCCCATTACGTGACGTGCTGGTCATTGAGCCCCATGTTTTGCAGCTGTTCCCTTTGGAAGCTGAGCAGCCGAGGAGCCTCATTGAGGAAACGTTGAACCAATGGGGCACATGGGGAGTCGGACACGGCACGGAGCACCTGGGGTCAAAGGGCAAGGGGTCAAGAGGTCAAGAGGTCAAGGGGTTGAGGTCATAGGTCAGGCGGGGTGAGAGGTCAGAGGGGCACGAGGGGGAAAGGGGGGTCAGAGGTCAAGGAGTCGAGGTCACAGCTGGGGTCAGAGGTCAGGGGTGAGAGGTCAGGAGGGGTGAAAACTGAGGTGTGGGTGGGGTCAGAGGGACCCCATAGGACCCCCATAGGACCCCATAGGATCCCATAGGACCCCCATAGGACCCCCATAGGACCCCCATAGGACCCCATAGGACCCCATAGGATCCCATAGGACCCCATTTACCACCACAGGACCCCATAGGACCCATTAGGTCCCCATACGATCCCCATAGAACCCATTAGGACCCCATAGGACCCCATAGGTCCCCCTTAGGACCCCATAGCACCCCATAGGACCCCCATAGGACCCCATAGGACCCCATTTACCCCCATAGGACACCATAGGACCCCCATAGGACCCCATTTACCACCATAGGACCCCATAGGACCCATTAGGTCCATATACGATCCCCATAGAACCCATTAGGACCCCATAGGACCCCCTTAGGACCCCATAGCACCCCATAGGACCCCCATATGACACCATAAGACCCCATAGGACCCCCATAGGACACCATAGGACCCCCTGGACTCCCCTAAGACCCCCATAGGATCCCATAGGACCCCCATAGGATCCCATAGGACCCCCATAGGACATCATAGGACCCCCATAGGACCCCCATAAGACCCCCATAAGACCCCATAGGACCCCATAGGACCCCCATAGGACCCCATTTACCCCCATAGGACCCCCATAGGACCCCATTTACCACCACAGGACCCCATAGGACCCATTAGGTCCCCATACGATCCCCATAGAACCCATTAGGACCCCATAGGACCCCATAGGTCCCCCTTAGGACCCCATAGCACCCCATAGGACCCCCATATGACACCATAAGACCTCATAGGACCCCCATAGGACACCACAGGACCCCCTGGACCCCCCTAAGACCCCCATAGGATCCCATAGGACCCCCATAGGATCCCATAGGACCCCCATAGGACATCATAGGATCCCATAGGACCCCCATAAGACCCCATAGGACCCCATAGGACACCATAGGACCCACATAGGACCCTCATAGGACCCCATAGGACCCCCATAGGACCCCATTTACCCCCATAGGACCCCCATAGGACCCCATTCAGAGGTCAAAGCTGGGGTCAGAGGTCAGAGTTAGAGGTCACGGTAGGGGTCAGGGCCGGGGTCAGAGGTCACATGGGTGGGGCTTTGGGTCAGCGTGAATGATGGAGGTGGGCGGTCACAGATCAGGGTATGGGGTCAGAGGTCAGGGCAGGGGTCAGAGGTCAGATCAAGGGTCAAAGGTCACAGTTCATGACCTCACCGCTTCCCGGAAGTCCTCATCCCTGATAACGGCCACCGTGTCGCTCCCCAGCCCGAGCTGCAGCAACCGGATGCGGCCCTCGGCCTGCAAGCGGCCCTACCCGGAAGTAAGGGGAGATTCAAAGCGTCACTTCCGGCGCGAATTGATGACGCCATCACATCCGCGCCCACCCACTGGGGGGGTTAATGGCGTTGTTTCCGTCGCACGTTGATGACGTCATCACAGCTGCGCCCACCCACCACGCACCCCTGAGTTCTGTGTGTGTGTGGGGGGGGGGGAATGATGGCGCCGCTTCCGTCGCGCGTTGATGACGTCATCACAGCTGCGCCCACCCACCACGCGCCCCTGAGTTGCGGGGGGGGGGAGGGGGGAAATAATGGCGCCGCTTCAGTCGCGCTTTGATGACGTCATCACCCCCGCGCCCACCTACCAGGTGCCGATCTACCGCCGTTCTATCCCCGGCCAAACCATAGAGTTGATGTCGGAGGACCAGAGCGGGCAGCTCCGACCAACGAGACGGGAAAAGCGCCGCCGCTTCCTGTAGAGCCGCCTCCACCGCTTCCGGGCCAGGACGACGCTTCACCGCCCCGCCACAACGACGCCGGGCCGCCATGATGGATGGGTGGGGAAGGGCGACTTCCGCTTCCGGGTTGGGGCGCTTGGTGATGACGTCAGAATGCGGCGCGTGGTGATGACGATGCGGTGGTGTCGGTGCGCATGCACGGTGGTGGGAGAGCAGCTATGGGTGCTATGGCGGGGGTGGGGTTATGGGGCAGGGATGGGATTATAGGGCAGCTATGGGGCAAGGATGGAGCTATGGGGCACAGATGGGGTTATGGGGTTGTTATGGGGCAGCTGTGGGGCAGGGATGGGGTTGTTATGGGGCAGGGTTAGAGCTATGGGGCACAGATGGGGTTATGAGGCACTTGTGGGGCAGCTATGGGGCACAGATGGGGTTATGGGGTTGTTATGGGGCAGCGATGGGGTTGTTATGGGGCAGCTATGGGGCACAGATGGGGTTATGAGGCACTTGTGGGGCAGCTATGGGGCACAGATGGGGTTATGGGGTTGTTATGGGGCAGCTATGGGGCACAGATGGGGTTATGAGGCACTTGTGGGGCAGCTATGGGGCACAGATGGGGTTATGGGGTTGTAATGGGGCAGCTATGGGGCACAGATGGGGTTATGAGGCACTTGTGGGGCAGCTATGGGGCACAGATGGGGTTATGGGGTTGTAATGGGGCAGCTATGGGGCAGGGATGGGGTTGTTATGGGGCAGCTATGGGGCACAGATAGGATTATGGGGCACTTGTGGGGCTATGGGGCAGCTATGGGGCTGGGATGTGGTTATAGGGCAGCTATGGGGCTGGGATTAGGGTTATGGGGCACTGCAGGATCCATGGGGCAGCTATGGGGTTATGGGGCACTGTGGGGTTATGGGGCAGTAATGGGGTTATGGGGCACTATGGGATCTATGGGGCAGTTACGGGGTTATGGGGCACTGGGATCTATGGGGCAGATATGGGGTTATGGGGCTGGTATGGGGTTATGGGGCACTGCAGGATCCATGGGGCAGCTATGGGGTTATGGGGCACTGGGATCTATGGGGCACTGTGGGGTTATGGGGCAGCTATGGGGTTATGGGGCACTGGGATCTATGGGGCAGTAATGGGGTTATGGGGCACTATGGGATCTATGGGACAGATATGGGGTTATGGGGCAGTTATGGGGTTATGGGGCACTGTGGGGTTATGGGGCAGTTATGGGGTTATGGGGCTGTAATGGGTTATGGGGCACTGGGATCTATGGGGCAGTTATGGGGTTATGGGGCACTGGGATCTATGGGGCAGATATGGGGTTATGGGGCTGGTATGGGGTTATGGGGCACTGGGATCTATGGGGCAGTTATGGGGTTATGGGGCACTATGGGATCTATGGGGCAGTAATGGGGTTATGGGGCACTATGGGATCTATGGGGCAGTTATGGGGTTATGGGGCACTATGGGATCTATGGGGCAGTTACGGGGTTATGGGGCAGATATGGGGTTATGGGGCTGGTATGGGGTTATGGGGCACTGCAGGATCCATGGGGCAGCTATGGGGTTATGGGGCACTGTGGGGTTATGGGGCAGTTATGGGGTTATGGGGCACTATGGGATCTATGGGGCAGATATGGGGTTATGGGGCTGGTATGGGGTTATGGGGCACTGGGATCTATGGGGCAGTAATGGGTTATGGGGCACAATCAGGGGTAATTAACAGCAATGGGGTAATAAGGGGGGTGTAATTAATCCTGGGGGGGTAATTAACACCATGGGGGGGGGGGGGGGGTCAATTAAAGGCACAGTAATTAAAGGCACAACAATTAAAAGCACTGGATTAACGAGCTGTAATTAACACTGGGGGGGTAACGAGGGCAGTAATTAACATTACAGTTAATTAACATAAGGCTCTTAATTAACAAGGAGCCGTTAATTAACACAGAGCTGGGGGTCAGGAGTCCTCCTTCTCCTGGAACCTATGGGAGGAAATGGGGTGGTTAAGGGGGGGCTCTGCCCCATAACTTGGGGGGCTGGACCCAGAGCAGTGGGGCAGCCCCACAACTTGGGGGTCCCAATCCCCACATTGGGGTCCCACCCCATAACTTGGGGGTCCCATCCCCCACTTTGGGGGTCCCACACCGTAACTTGGGGGTCCTGCCCCACATCTTTAGTTCCCACCCCCCACTTTGGGGTCCCACCCCACAACTTGGGGGTCCCAGTCCCCACAACCCAAAGCTCCCACCCCACAAGTTGGGGGTCCCGCCCCATAACTTGGGGGTCCTGCCCCACATCTTTAGTTCCCACCCCACACTTTGGGGTCTCAGCCCCCACTTTGGGGTCCCACACCGTAACTTGGGGGTCCTGCCCCACATCTTTAGTTCCCACCCCCCACTTTGGGGTCCCACCCCACAACTTGGGGGTCCCAGTCCCCACTTTGGGGTCCCACCCCACAACCCAAAGCTCCCACCCCACAAGTTGGGGGTCCCACCCCATAACTTGGGGGTCTCAACCCATCACTTTGGGGTCCCATCCCCCACTTTGGGGTCCCACACCGTAACTTGGGGGTCCTGCCCCACATCTTTAGTTCCCACCCCATCTTGGGGTCCCACCCCACAACCCAAAGCTCCCACCCCACAAGTTG
Organism: Coturnix japonica; assembly: GCF_054131305.1. Taxonomy (NCBI): domain Eukaryota; kingdom Metazoa; phylum Chordata; class Aves; order Galliformes; family Phasianidae; genus Coturnix; species Coturnix japonica. The sequence continues at coordinate 27,762 of NW_028189121.1, read as the reverse complement.
GGGGTCCCACCCCATAACTTGGGGGTCTCAACCCATCACTTTGGGGTCCCATCCCCCACTTTGGGGTCCCACACCGTAACTTGGGGGTCCCGCCCCACATCTTTAGTTCCCACCCCACACTTTGGGGTCTCAGCCCCCACTTTGGGGTCCCACCCCACAACCCAAAGCTCCCACCCCACAAGTTGGGGGTCCCATCCCCCACTTTGGGGTCCCATCCCCCACTTTGGGGTCCCACCCCACAACTTGGGGGTCCTGCCCCACATCTTTAGTTCCCACCCCACACTTTGGGGTCTCAGCCCCCACTTTGGGGTCCCACACCGTAACTTGGGGGTCCTGCCCCACATCTTTAGTTCCCACCCCCCACTTTGGGGTCCCACCCCACAACTTGGGGGTCCCAGTCCCCACTTTGGGGTCCCACCCCACAACCCAAAGCTCCCACCCCACAAGTTGGGGGTCCCACCCCGTACTTGGGGGTCCCAGCCCTACTTTGGGGTCTCAACCCATCACTTTGGGGTCCCATCCCCCACTTTGGGGTCCCACACCGTAACTTGGGGGTCCTGCCCCACATCTTTAGTTCCCACCCCACACTTTGGGGTCCCACCCCACAACTTGGGGGTCTCAGCCCCACTTTGGGGTCCCACCCCACAAGTTGGGGGTCCCACCCCATAACTTGGGGGTCTCAACCCATCACTTTGGGGTCCCATCCCCCACTTTGGGGTCCCACCCCATAACTTGGGGGTCCTGCCCCACATCTTTAGTTCCCACCCCACACTTTGGGGTCCCACCCCACAACTTGGGGGTCTCAGCCCCACTTTGGGGTCCCACCCCACAAGTTGGGGGTCCCACCCCATAACTTGGGGGTCTCAACCCATCACTTTGGGGTCCCATCCCCCACTTTGGGGTCCCACCCCATAACTTGGGGGTCCTGCCCCACATCTTTAGTTCCCACCCCACACTTTGGGGTCCCAGCCCACAACTTGGGGGTCCCATCCCCCACTTTGGGGGTCCCACCCCATAACTTGGGGGTCCCATCCCCCACTTTGGGGGTCCCGCCCCATAACTTGGGGGTCCTGCCCCACATCTTTAGTTCCCACCCCCCATCTTGGGGTCCCACCCCACAACTTGGGGGTCCCAGTCCCCACTTTGGGGTCCCACCCCACAACCTGGGGGTCCCAGCCCGTACTTTGGGGTCTCAACCCATCACTTTGGGGTCCCATCCCCCACTTTGGGGTCCCACCCCATAACTTGGGGGTCCTGCCCCACATCTTTAGTTCCCACCCCCCACTTTGGGGTCCCACCCCACAACTTGGGGGTCCCAGTCCCCACATTGGGGTCCCACCCCATAACTTGGGGGTCTCAACCCATCACTTTGGGGTCCCATCCCCCACTTTGGGGTCCCACACCGTAACTTGGGGGTCTCACCCCATAACTTGGGGGTCCTGCCCCACATCTTTAGTTCCCACCCCCCATCTTGGGGTCCCAGCCCACAACTTGGGGGTCCCAGTCCCCACTTTGGGGTCCCACCCCACAACCCAAAGCTCCCAACCCACAACCTGGGTGTCTCAGCCCCACTTTGGGGTCCCACCCCATAACTTGGGGGTCCCGCCCCATAACTTGGGGGTCCTGCCCCACATCTTTAGTTCCCACCCCCCACTTTGGGGTCCCACCCCACAACCTGGGGTCCCACCCCATAACTTGGGGGTCTCAACCCATCACTTTGGGGTCCCACACCATAACTTGGGGGTCCCATCCCCCACTTTGGGGTCCCACCCCATAACTTGGGGGTCCTGCCCCACATCTTTAGTTCCCACCCCACACTTTGGGGTCTCAGCCCCCACTTTGGGGTCCCACCCCACAACCCAGAGCTCCCACCCCACAAGTTGGGGGTCCCACCCCATAACTTGGGGGTCTCAACCCATCACTTGGGGGTCCCACACCGTAACTTGGGGGTCCTGCCCCACATCTTTAGTTCCCACCCCCCACTTTGGGGTCCCACCCCACAACTTGGGGGTCCCAGTCCCCACAATCCAAAGCTCCCACCCCACAACCTGGGGGTCCCACCCCATAACTTGGGGGTCCCACCCCATAACTTTGGGGTCTCAGCCCCCACTTTGGGGTCCCACACCGTAACTTGGGGGTCCTGCCCCACATCTTTAGTTCCCACCCCCCACTTTGGGGTCCCACCCCACAACTTGGGGGTCCCAGTCCCCACAATCCAAAGCTCCCACCCCACAAGTTGGGGGTCCCACCCCATAACTTGGGGGTCTCAACCCATCACTTTGGGGTCCCATCCCCCACTTTGGGGTCCCACACCGTAACTTGGGGGTCCTGCCCCACATCTTTAGTTCCCACCCCCCATCTTGGGGTCCCACCCCACAACTTGGGGGTCCCAGTCCCCACTTTGGGGACCCACCCCAACACCCAGAGCTCCCACCCCACAAGTTGGGGGTCCCACCCCATAACTTGGGGGCCTCAACCCATCACTTTGGGGTCCCACCCCACAACTTGGGGGTCCCAGCCCCCACTTTGGGGTCCCACCCCACAACCCAGAGCTCCCACCCCACAAGTTGGGGGTCCCACCCCATAACTTGGGGGTCCCATCCCCCACTTTGGGGGTCCCACCCCATAACTTGGGGGCCCTGCCCCACATCTTTAGTTCCCACCCCACACTTTGGGGTCTCAGCCCCCACTTTGGGGTCCCACCCCACAACCCAGAGCTCCCACCCCACAAGTTGGGGGTCCCACCCCATAACTTGGGGGTCCCATCCCCCACTTTGGGGGTCCCGCCCCATAACTTGGGGGTCCCGCCCCACATCTTTAGTTCCCACCCCCCATCTTGGGGTCCCACCCCACAACTTGGGGGTCCCAGTCCCCACTTTGGGGTCCCACCCCACAACCCAAAGCTCCCACCCCACAACCTGGGTGTCTCAGCCCCACTTTGGGGTCCCACCCCATAACTTGGGGGTCCCGCCCCATAACTTGGGGGTCTCAACCCATCACTTTGGGGTCCCATCCCCCACTGTGGGGTCCCACACCGTAACTTGGGGGTCCCGCCCCACATCTTTAGTTCCCACCCCCCATCTTGGGGTCCCACCCCACAACTTGGGGGTCCCGGTCCCCACTTTGGGGGTCCCACCCCATAGCTTGGGGGTCTCAGCCCCCACTTTGGGGTCCCACCCCACAACTTGGGGGTCCCAGTCCCCACAATCCAAAGCTCCCACCCCACAAGTTGGGGGGTCCCACCCCATAACTTGGGGGTCTCAACCCATCACTTTGGGGTCCCACCCCATAACTTGGGGGTCCTGCCCCACATCTTTAGTTCCCACCCCCCACTTTGGGGTCCCACCCCACAACCCAGAGCTCCCACCCCACAAGTTGGGGGTCCCACCCCATAACTTGTGGGTCCCACCCCATAACTTGGGGGTCCCATCCCCCACTTTGGGGTCCCACCCCATAACTTGGGGGTCCTGCCCCACATCTTTAGTTCCCACCCCCCACTTTGGGGTCCCACCCCATAACTTGGGGGTCCCATCCCCCACTTTGGGGGTCCCACACCGTAACTTGGGGGTCCTGCCCCACATCTTTAGTTCCCACCCCCCATCTTGGGGTCCCACCCCACAACTTGGGGGTCCCAGTCCCCACTTTGGGGTCCCACCCCACAACCCAAAGCTCCCACCCCACAACCTGGGGGTCCTACCCCGTACTTTGGGGTCTCAGCCCCCACTTTGGGGTCCCACCCCACAACTTGGGGGTCCCAGTCCCCACAATCCAAAGCTCCCACCCCACAAGTTGGGGGTCCCACCCCATAACTTGGGGGTCCCATCCCCCACTTTGGGGGTCCCACACCGTAACTTGGGGGTCCTGCCCCACATCTTTAGTTCCCACCCCACAACTTGGGGGTCCCACCCCACAACTTGGGGGTCTCAGCCCCCACTTTGGGGTCCCACCCCACAACCCAAAGCTCCCACCCCCAACCTGGGGGTCCCAGCCCGTACTTTGGGGTCTCAGCCCCCACTTTGGGGTCCCACACCGTAACTTGGGGGTCCCGCCCCACATCTTTAGTTCCCAGCCCACAACTTGGGGGTCCCAGTCCCCACAAGCCAAAGCTCCCACCCCACAACCTGGGGGTCCCACCCCATAACTTGGGGGTCTCAGCCCCACTTTGGGGTCCCACCCCACAACTTGGGGGTCCCGCCCCATAACTTATGGGTCACCCACCGGCACTGTGGGCAATGGTAGAACACGGTCTGCCCCTCGTCGGCCCCCCTGGTCTGCCCCACACGGTACTGCATGGCCCCGAACCCACAGCGCGAACAGCGGCGCTCCACCTGCCCCATAGAACAGAGGGACCCCATTAATAGGGGGCACAAATAGGGGGTCAAGGGGAACATCTATGGGGCCTGGGGCCAATCTATGGGGTCTAGGGTCACAAATATGGGGTTGGGGGGCTCAAATATGGGGGTCTGGGGTCACAAATATGGGGTCCAGGGGCCCATTTATGGGACTAGGGGTCTAATCTATGGGGCTGGGGGTCCCATCTATGGGGCTGAACCCTCCCTATGGGGTTTGGGGTCCCATCTATGGGGCTGAACCCTCCCTATGGGGTTTGGGGTCCCATCTATGGGGCTGAACCCACCCTATGGGGTTTAGGGTCCCATCTATGGGGCTGAACCCACCCTATGGGGTTTAGGGTCCCATCTATGGGGCTGAACCCACCCTATGGGGTTTTGGGGTCCCATCTATGGGGCTGAACCCACCCTATGGGGTTTTGGGTCCCATCTATGGGGCTTTGAGTCCCATCTATGGGGCCGAACCCACCCTATGGGGTTTGGGGTCCCATCTATGGGGCTGAACCCACCCTATGGGGTTTGAAGTCCCATCTATGGGGCTTTGAGTCCCATCTATGGGGCTGAACCCACCCTATGGGGTTTTGGGGTCCCATCTATGGGGCTGAACCCACCCTATGGGGTTTTGGGGTCCCATCTATGGGGCTGAACCCACCCTATGGGGCTTTGGGGTCCCATCTATGGGGCTGAACCCACCCTATGGGGTTTAGGGTCCCATCTATGGGGCTGAACCCACCCTATGGAGTTTGGGGTCCCATCTATGGGGCTGAACCCAACCTATGGGGTTTTGGGGTCCCATCTATGGGGCTGAACCCACCCTATGGGGTTTTGGGGTCCCATCTATGGGGCTGAACCCACCCTATGGGGTTTTGGGGTCCCATCTATGGGGCTGAACCCACCCTATGGAGTTTGGGGTCCCATCTATGGGGCTGAACCCACCCTATGGGGTTTAGGGTCCCATCTATGGGGCTGAACCCACCCTATGGGGCTTTGGGGTCCCATCTATGGGGCTGAACCCACCCTATGGGGTTTTGGGGTCCCATCTATGGGGCTGAACCCACCCTGTGAGGTTTGGGGTCCCATCTATGGGGCTGAACCCACCCTATGGGGTTTAGGGTCCCATCTATGGGGCTGAACCCACCCTATGGGGCTTGGGGTCCCATCTATGGGGCTGAACCCACCCTATGGGGTTTAGGGTCCCATCTATGGGGCTGAACCCACCCTATGGGGTTTTGGGGTCCCATCTATGGGGCTGAACCCACCCTATGGGGTTTTGGGGTCCCATCTATGGGGCTGAACCCACCCTATGGGGTTTAGGGTCCCATCTATGGGGCTGAACCCACCCTATGGGGTTTAGGGTCCCATCTATGGGGCCGCACTCACCAGAGGTCCCGCAACTTGTGGGGCAGCAGCCGCCCCCCGCCCCATAAGTGCCTGCAGGGGGTTCAGCTCCAGCACCGTGCGCAGCGTCCGGCCCTCCAAACCTGGGGGGGGAGATGTGGGGCAGAGCTGTGGGGCAGCTATGGGGTGTCTATGGGGCAGCTATGGGGCAGCTATGGGGTATCTATGGGGCAGCTATGGGGCAGTTATGGGGCAGCTATGGGGTATCTATGGGGCAGCTATGGGGCAATTATGGGGCAGCTATGGGGCAGTCATGGGATATCTATGGGGCAGCTATGGGGCAGCCATGGGACACCTTTGGGCAGCTATGGGGTATCTATGGGGCAGCTATGGGGCAGTCATGGGATATCTATGGGGCAGCTATGGGACAGCTATGGGGCAGCTATGGGGTAGCTATGGGGTATCTATGGGGCAGCTATGGGGCAGTTATGGGGTAGCTATGGGGTATCTATGGGGCAGCCATGGGACAGCTATGGGGCAGCTATGGGGTATCTATGGGGCAGCCATGGGGCAGCTATGGGGTATCTATGGGGCAGCTATGGGGCAGCTATGGGGTATCTATGGGGCAGCTATGGGGCAGTCATGGGATATCTATGGGGCAGCTATGGGGCAGCCATGGGACAGCTATGGGGCAGTTATGGGGCAGCTATGGGGCAGCTATGGGGCAGCTATGGGGCAGCCATGGGACAGCCATGGGGCAGCTATGGGGCAGCCATGGGACACCTATGGGGCAGCTATGGGGTATCTATGGGGCAGCTATGGGGCAGTTATGGGGCAGCTATGGGGCAGCCATGGGGCAGCCATGGGGCAGCTATGGGGCAGCTATGGGGTATCTATGGGGCAGCTATGGGGCAGTTATGGGATATCTATGGGGCAGCTATGGGGCAGCCATGGGACAGCTATGGGGCAGTTATGGGGCAGCTATGGGGCAGCTATGGGGCAGCTATGGGGCAGCCATGGGACAGCCATGGGACAGCTATGGGGCAGCCATGGGACACCTATGGGGCAGCTATGGGGCAGTTATGGGGCAGCTATGGGGCAGCCATGGGGCAGCCATGGGGCAGCTATGGGGCAGCTATGGGGTATCTATGGGGCAGCTATGGGGCAGTTATGGGATATCTATGGGGCAGCCATGGGACAGCTATGGGGCAGCCATGGGACAGCTATGGGGCAGCTATGGGGCAGTTATGGGGCAGCTATGGGGCAGTTATGGGATATCTATGGGGCAGCTATGGGGTATCTATGGGGCAGCTATGGGGTATCTATGGGGCAGCTATGGGACAGCTATGGGGCAGTCATGGGATATCTATGGGGCAGCTATGGGGCAGCCATGGGACACCTATGGGGCAGCTATGGGGTATCTATGGGGCAGCTATGGGGCAGTTATGGGGCAGCTATGGGGCAGCCATGGGACAGCTATGGGGCAGCCATGGGACAGCTATGGGGCAGTTATGGGATATCTATGGGGCAGCTATGGGGCAGTTATGGGATATCTATGGGGCAGCTATGGGACAGCTATGGGGCAGCTATGGGGCAGTTATGGGATATCTATGGGGCAGCTATGGGGCAGCTATGGGATATCTATGGGGCAGCCATGGGACAGCTATGGGGCAGCTATGGGGCAGTTATGGGGCAGCTATGGGGCAGCCATGGGACAGCTATGGGGCAGCTATGGGACACCTATGGGGCAGCTATGGGGCAGTTATGGGGCAGCTATGGGACAGCTATGGGACAGCTATGGGGCAGCTATGGGGCAGCTATGGGGCAGCTATGGGGCAGCTATGTGTAGCTATGGGGCAGCTATGGGGTATCTATGGGGCAGCTATGGGGCAGTTATGGGGCAGCTATGGGGCAGCTATGGGGCAGTCATGGGATATCTATGGGGCAGCTATGGGGCAGCCATGGGACAGCTATGGGGCAGCTATGGGGTATCTATGGGGCAGCTATGGGGCAGCTATGGGGCAGTTATGGGGCAGTTATGGGGCAGCTATGGGGCAGTTATGGGATATCTATGGGGCAGCTATAGGGCAGCCATGGGACACCTATGGGGCAGCTATGGGATATCTATGGGGCAGCTATGGGGCAGCTATGGGATATCTATGGGGCAGCTATGGGGCGGTTATGGGGCAGCTATGGGGCAGCTATGAGGCAGTTATGGGATATCTATGGGGCAGCTATGGGGCAGCCATGGGACAGCTATGGGACAGCTATGGGGCAGCTATGGGGTATCTATGGGGCAGCTATGGGGCAGTTATGGGGCAGCTATGGGGCAGTCATGGGACACCTATGGGGCAGCTATGGGGTATCTATGGGGCAGCTATGGGGCAGTTATGGGGCAGCTATGGGGCAGTTATGGGATATCTATGGGGCAGCTATGGGGCAGCTATGGGGTATCCATGGGGCAGCTATGGGGCAGTTATGGGGCAGCTATGGGGCAGTCATGGGATATCTATGGGGCAGCTATGGGGCAGCTATGGGGCAGCTATGGGGCAGCTATGGGGCAGCTATGGGGTATCTATGGGGCAGCTATGGGGCAGTCATGGGATATCTATGGGGCAGCTATGGGGCAGCCATGGGACAGCTATGGGGCAGCTATGGGGTATCTATGGGGCAGCTATGGGGCAGCCATGGGACACCTATGGGGCAGCTATGGGGTGTCTATGGGGCAGCTATGGGGCAGTTCCCCCCTTACCGTCGCGCCGTGGGGTGAAGCCGCAGTGGAGACACGGTGGAGCCTTTGGGGTGGGGCCGATGTGGGGCAGAACGGAGCCGCATTCGGGGCAGAAATCCAAGGGGGCAGCAAAGGGGGACGGGGGGGGAGGATCCATGGGGCACAAATGGGGCGGCTGGGGGGCAGAAATGGGGCAGATATGGGGCAGAAATGGGGCAGAAATGGGGCAGTTATGGGGCAGATATGGGGCAGATATGGGGCAGAAATGGGGCAGTTATGGGGCAGAAATGGGGCAGAAATGGGGCAGAAATGGGGCAGAAATGGGGCAGTTATGGGGCAGAAATGGGGCAGATATGGGGCAGTTATGGGGCAGAAATGGGGCAGTTATGGGGCAGATATGGGGCAGAAATGGGGCAGTTATGGGGCAGAAATGGGGCAGTTATGGGGCAGAAATGGGGCAGTTATGGGGCAGAAATGGGGCAGTTATGGCGTGGTGTTATGGGGTAGCTATGGGGCAGATATAGGGTGGTAACAGGATAACCCCATAGCCCACAGCCCCATAACCCCATTGGACCCATAACCACCCCATAGACCCCATAAGCACCCCATAGCCCCATAGGCCCCCCATAACCCCCCATAGACCCCATAACCCCCCATAACCCCATAGAGACCCATAGACCCCATAACCCCCCCACTGCCCCATAGCCCTATAGAGACCCACAGCTGCCCCATAACCCCATAGAGACCCATAGAGCCCATAACCCTATAGAGACCCATAGCCCCATATAGATCCCATAACCCCATAGACCCCATAACCCCACAGCTGCCCCATAGACCCCATAACCGCCCCATAACCCCATAGAGCCCCGTAACCCCCCATAGACCCCATAACCGCCCCATAACCCCATAGAGCCCCATAGACCCCATAACCCCCCATAGACCCCATAACCGCCCCATAACCCCATAGAGCCCCATAGACCCCATACCCCCCCCACTGCCCCGTAGCCCTATAGAGACCCACAGCTGCCCCATAACCCCACAGAGACCCATAGACCCCATAACCCCATAACCGCCCCATAACCCCATAGACCCCATAACCCCACAGCTGCCCCATAGACCCCATAACCGCCCCATAACCCCATAGAGACCCATAGATCCCATAACCCCACAGACCCCATAACCCCATTTAACGCCCCATAACCCCATAGACCCCATAACCCCCCATAGACCCCATAACCGCCCCATAACCCCATAGACCCCATAAACCCCATAACCCCCCATAGACCCCATAACCGCCCCATAACCTCATAGAGCCCCATAGACCCCATAACCCCCCATAGAACCCATAACCCCATAACCGCCCCATAACCACATAGAGCCCCATAGGCCCCATAACCCCCCATAGACCCCATAACCCCATAACCACCCCATAACCCCATAGAGCCCCATAGGCCCCATAACCCCCCATAGACCCCATAACCCCATAACCGCCCCATAACCCCATAGAGCCCCATAGACCCCATAACCCCCCATAGACCCCATAACCCCCCATAACCCCATAGAGCCCCATAACCCCATAACCCCATAACCGCCCCATAACCCCATAGAGCCCCATAGACCCCATAACCCCCCATAGACCCCATAACCCCCCATAACCCCATAGAGCCCCATAACCCCATAACCCCCCATAGACCCCATAACCGCCCCATAACCCCATAGACCCCACAAACCCCATAACCCCCCATAGACCCCATAACCCCATAACCGCCCCATAACCCCATAGAGCCCCATAGACCCCATAACCCCCCATAGACCCCATAACCGCCCCATAACCTCATAGAGCCCCATAGGCCCCATAACCCCCCATAGACCCCATTTAACCCCCCACGTGCCGGACCTCCCGGAGCACTCGAATCTCTGGACCAGAGCGGCCGCCCCACTCCTTCCGGAAGTCCTCCCAACCTCCACTTCCGGTCCTCCAACCATGCACTTCCGGTGGGCGTGGCTTGCCTCTTGGGGGGTGTGACCTCCAAGTAGCCACGCCTCTCAACTTCCGGCCGTTGCGAGGCGGAAGCAGCCGTTGCCATGGCACCACTTCCGGCGCAGAGAGGCGGAAGTGGATCGTGCCGCCGGGAGCGCTGCGGTACGGAGCGGACGGAGGGTGGGACGGGGGGGGGAGGGGGGAACTTCCGGGGGGTCCCGGTGGGTCCCGGGGGGGGGAGGGGGAGAAACGGGAACAGCCGTGGGGTCAATGGGGCGGGAGGGGGGAGGGGGGGGGAACGGGGGGGGGTCGGGCCTACACTGCGGCCTAACGGGGGGGCTGAGGCCTACACTGCGGCCTAACGGGGGAGGATCGGGCCTACACGGAGGCCTAACGGGGGGGCTGGGGCCTACACGGAGGCCTAACGGGGGGGGGGTCCCGTTGTTCCCTATGGGGTCCCGTTATCCCCTATGGGGTCCCGTTGTTCCCTATGGGGTCCCGTTGTTCCTTATGGGGTCTCGTTGTTCCCTATGGGGTCCCGTTGTTCCCTATGGGGTCCCGTTATCCCCTATGGGGTCTCGTTATTCTCTATGGGGTCCCGTTATCCCCTATGGGGTCCCGTTGTTCCCTATGGGGTCCCGTTGTTCTCTATGGGGTCCCGTTGTTCCCTATGGGGTCCCGTTGTCCCCTATGGGGTCCCGTTATTCTCTATGGGGTCCCGTTGTTCCCTATGGGGTCCCGTTGTCCCCTATGGGGTCCCGTTATTCTCTATGGGGTCCCGTTGTTCCCTATGGGGTCTCGTTGTTCCCTATGGGGTCCCGTTATTCTCTATGGGGTCCCGTTGTTCCCTATGGGGTCCCGTTGTTCCCTATGGGGTCCCGTTGTTCCTTATGGGGTCTCGTTGTTCCCTATGGGGTCCCGTTATCCCCTATGGGGTCTCGTTATTCTCTATGGGGTCCCGTTATCCCCTATGGGGTCCCGTTGTTCCCTATGGGGTCCCGTTGTTCCCTATGGGGTCCCGTTGTTCCCTATGGGGTCCCGTTGTCCCCTATGGGGTCCCGTTATTCTCTATGGGGTCCCGTTGTTCCCTATGGGGTCCCGTTGTCCCCTATGGGGTCCCGTTATTCTCTATGGGGTCCCGTTGTTCCCTATGGGGTCTCGTTGTTCCCTATGGGGTCCCGTTATTCTCTATGGGGTCCCGTTGTTCCCTATGGGGTCCCGTTGTTCCCTATGGGGTCCCGTTGTCTCCTATGGGGTCCCGTTGTTCCCTATGGGGTCTCGTTGTTCCTTATGGGCTCCCGTTATTCTCTATGGGGTCCCGTTGTTCCCTATGGGGTCCCGTTGTTCTCTATGGGGTCCCGTTATTCTCTATGGGGTCTCCTTGTTCCCTATGGGGTCCCGTTGTTCCCTATGGGGTCCCGTTGTTCCTTATGGGGTCCCGTTGTTCCTTATGGGGTCCCGTTGTTCCCTATGGGGTCCCGTTGTTCCTTATGGGGTCTCGTTGTTCCCTATGGGGTCCCGTTATCCCCTATGGGGTCTCGTTATTCTCTATGGGGTCCCGTTATCCCCTATGGGGTCCCGTTGTTCCTTATGGGGTCCCGTTGTTCCTTATGGGGTCCCGTTATTCTCTATGGGGTCTCGTTGTTCCTTATGGGGTCCCGTTGTTCTCTATGGGGTCCCGTTGTTCTCTATGGGGTCTCGTTGTTCCCTATGGGGTCCCGTTGTTCTCTATGGGGTCCCGTTGTTCTCTATGGGGTCTCGTTGTTCTCTATGGGGTCCCGTTGTTTTCTATGGGGTCTCTATTGTTCTCTATGGCGTCCCGTTGTTCCCTATGGGGTCCCGTTGTTCCCTATGGGGTCCCGTTGTTCCCTATGGGGTCTCGTTGTTCCCTATGGGGTCTCCTTGTTCCCTATGGGGTCTCCTTGTTCCCTATGGGGTCTCCTTGTTCCCTATGGGGTCTCGTTGTTCCCTATGGGGTCTCGTTGTTCCCTATGGGGTCTCGTTGTTCCCTATGGGGTCTCATTGTCTCCTATGGGGTCTCATTGTCTCCTATGGGGTCTCCTTGTTCCCTATGGGGTCTCATTGTCTCCTATGGGGTCTCCTTGTTCCCTATGGGGTCTCGTTGTTCCCTATGGGGTCTCATTGTTTCCTAAGGGGCTGTAGGGGTCTCATTGTCCCATATGGGGTCAGTGTTCCCATTATCCCCTATGGGATCAGGGTCCCCATTATCCCCTATGGGATCAGTGTCCCCATTATCCCCTATGGGATCAGGGTCCCCATTATCCCCTATGGGATCAGGGTCCCCATTATCCCCTATGGGATCAGGGTCCCCATTATCCCCTATGGGGTCAGGGTCCCCATTATCCCCTATGGGATCGGGGTCCCCATTATCCCCTATGGGGTCGGAGTCCCCATTATCCCCTATGGGGTCAGGGTCCCCATTATCCCCTATGGGGTCGGGGTCTCCATTATCCCCTATGGGGTCGGGGTCTCCATTATCCCCTATGGGGTCAGTGTCCCCATTATCCCCTATGGGATCAGGGTCCCATTATCCCCTATGGGGTCAGTGTCCCCATTATCCCCTATGGGATCAGGGTCCCATTATCCCCTATGGGGTCAGTGTCCCCATTATCCCCTATGGGGTCCCCATTATCCCCTATGGGGTCAGGGTCCCCATTATCCCCTATGGGGTCAGGGTCCCCATTATCCCCTATGGGGTCGGGGTCCCCATTATCCCCTATGGGGTCAGGGTCCCCATTATCCCCTATGGGGTCGGGGTCCCCATTATCCCCTATGGGATCAGTGTCCCCATTATCCCCTATGGGGTCGGGGTCCCCATTATCCCCTATGGGGTGGGGGTCTCCATTATCCCCTATGGGATCAGGGTCCCCATTATCCCCTATGGGGTGGGGGTCCCCATTATCCCCTATGGGGTCAGGGTCCCCTATGGGGTCAGAGTCCCCATTATCCCCTATGGGATCAGGGTCCCCATTATCCCCTATGGGATCAAGGTCCCCATTATCCCCTATGGGGTCAGGGTCCCCATTATCACCTATGGGGTCGGGGTCCCCATTGTACCCTATGGGGTAGGGGTCCCCATTATCCCCTATGGGATCAGGGTCCCCATTATCCCCTATGGGGTGGGGGTCCCCATTATCCCCTATGGGATCGGGGTCCCCATTATCCCCTATGGGATCAAGGTCCCCATTATCCCCTATGGGATCAGTGTCCCCATTATCCCCTATGGGATCAGGGTTCCCATTGTCCCCTATGGGGTCCCCATTATCCCCTATGGGATCAGGGTCCCCATTATCCCCTATGGGGTCAGGGTCCCCATTATCCCCTATGGGGTCAGGGTCCCCATTATCCCCTATGGGGTCAGGGTCCCCATTATCCCCTATGGGATCAGGGTCCCCATTAATTCCTATGGGATCAGAGTCCCCATTATAACCTATGGGGTGGGGGTCCCCATTATCCCCTATGGGGTCAGGGTCCCCATTATCCCCTATGGGGTCAGGATCCCCATTATCCCCTATGGGATCAGGGTCCCCATTGTCCCCTATGGGGTCCCCATTATCCCCTATGGGATCAGGGTCCCCATTATCCCCTATGGGGTCAGGGTCCCCATTATCCCCTATGGGGTCGGAGTCCCCATTATCCCCTATGGGGTCAGGGTCCCCATTATCCCCTATGGGATCAGGGTCCCCATTATCCCCTATGGGGTCGGGGTCCCCATTATCCCCTATGGGATCAGGGTCCCCATTATCCCCTATGGGGTCTGGATCCCCATTATCCCCTATGGGGTCAGGGTCCCCATTATCCCCTATGGGATCAGGGTCCCCATTATCCCCTATGGGGTCAGAGTCCCCATTATCCCCTATGGGATCAGTGTCCCCATTATCCCCTATGGGGTCGGGGTCCCCATTATCCCCTATGGGGTGGGGGTCTCCATTATCCCCTATGGGGTGGGGGTCCCCATTGTCCCCTATGGGGTCTCCATTATCCCCTATGGGGTGGGGGTCCCCATTATCCCCTATGGGGTCTCCATTATCCCCTATGGGGTGGGGGTCTCCATTATCCCCTATGTGACCCAATTACCCCCCCAGGTCCCCGCTGTTCCAATGGCCGCCATCGCCGCCCCCCCCCCCCGCCGCCCCCTCCCCACATCGGGACCCCATTGAGGGGGGGGGGAGGAGGAGGGGCACCACGTGACCCCCCCCAACCCGGAAGTGCTGCCCGGTGAGTGACGGACCCAAAATGGCGGCTTTTAGACCCAAAAATGGGGCTGGGGGGGGGGATATAGAACAAACTGGGCCCAAATTGACCTAAAAATGGGTAAAAATGGGCAAAAATGGGCGTTTTTAGTGAAAATTAGGAGTTTTGGGGGGTTTTATGGGAAAATTTGAACCAATTTGCGTCCTAAAATGGGTAAAAATGGGCAAAAATGGGCAGTTTTAGTGAAATTTGGGGTTTTATGGCCAAATATGAACCCAAATTGACCTAAAATGGGTAAAAATAGGCAAAAATGGGCAAAAATGGGCGTTTTTAATGAAAATTGGGGTTTTATGGCCAAATTGGAACCCAAATTGACCCAAAAATGAGTAAAAATAGGTAAAAATGGGCATTTTTAATGAAAATTGGGGTTTTGGGGGGTTTTATGGCCAAATCTGAACCCAATTTAATCGAAAAATGGACAAAAATGGGCATTTTTAGTAAAAATAGGGGATTTTTGCCCACTTTCCCCCATTTTTGCCCCATTTTTGCCCAATTTCCCCCATTTTCCCCCCATTTTAGCTCATTTTCCCCCCAGTTTTACCTATTTTCCCCCCATTTTTCCCCTCATTTCCCCCGTTTTTGCCCGATTTCCCCCTTTTTCCCCCATTTCCCCCATCCAAATTGCTGACGTGGTTATCCCCAGGCTCCTCCCCCTTTTCCCCAAAGCCCCGCCTCCTTTCCCCTTCATCCAATCACCGTTCATTCTTCCCTCCAAGCCCCGCCCCCTCCATCTCCAAGCCACGCCCCTTTCCAAGCCACGCCCACATCCTCTCCCTCATTTGCATAGCCCCGCCCCCTTTGAACTCTGCCCGCTCCCCCTCCCATCCCGGAACTCGGCTCCCAACTTTCCAGCTCCGCTCATTTTTGGGGTAAATTCAGCCCATTTTAGGGCTTCAAACATTCACTTTTTTAACTTTCCCCCCCTCCTCCCCCTCCCCTCCCCCCCCCGGCCCTTTTTCTGCTCTTTTTTGGGGCTTTTTGAGACTTTTTTATACTTTATTTTCTGAAGGTACTTTCGGAACGGAGGGGGGGGGAGGGGCTCGTTTCCGGTTTGGGGGCGGAGCGCTATGGGGGGGGGCTGTATGGGGGTCTATGGGGCTGTATGGGGGTCTATGGGGATCTATGGGGGTCTATGGGGATCTATGGGGCTGTATGGGGGTCTATAGGGCTGTATGGGGGTCTATGGGGATCTATGGGGCTGTATGGGGGTCTATGGGGCTGTATGGGGGTCTATGGGGCTGTATGGGGGTCTATGGGGATCTGTGGGGGTCTATGGGGGTCTGTGGTGGTCTATGGGGGTCTGCGGGGCTCTATGGGGGTCTGTGGGGGTCTGTGGTGGTCTATGGGGGTCTGCGGGGCTCTATGGGGGTATGTGGGGGTCTATGGGGATCTATGGGGGTCTGTGGGGATCTATGGGGTTCTATGGGGATCTGTGGAGATCTATGGGGGTCTATGGGGATCTATGGGGTTCTATGGGGGTCTATGGGGGTCTATGGGGATCTTTGGGGATCTATGGGGGTCTATGGGGGTCTATGGGGATCTTTGGGGATCTATGGGGGTCTATGGGGGTCTATGGGGATCTTTGGGGGTCTATGGGGGGGTTATGGGGATCTATGGGGATGTATGGGGGTCTATGGGATCTATGGGGGTCTATGGGGATCTATGGGGGGGTTATGGGGATCTATGGGGGTCTATGGGGATCAGTGGGGGTCTATGGGGATCTATGGGGGTCTGTGGGGATCTATGGGTGTCTATGCGGTCTATGGGGATCTATGGGGATCTATGGTGGTCTATGGGGATCTATGGTGGTCTATGGGGTCTATGGGGGTCTATGAGGATCTATGGGGGTCTGTGGCGGTCTGTGGGGGTCTATGGGGATCTATGGGGGTCTATGGGGTTCTATGGGGGTCTGTGGGGGTCTATGGGATCTATGGGGGTCTATGGGATCTATGGGGGTCTATGGGGTTCTATGGGGGTCTATGGGGTTCTATGGGGGTCTGTGGGGGTCTATGGGGATCTATGGGGGTCTATGGGGTTCTATGGGGGTCTGTGGGGGTCTATGGGGATCTATGGGGGTCTATGGGGGTCTATGGGGATCTTTGGGGGTCTATGGGGGGGTTATGGGGATCTATGGGGATGTATGGGGGTCTATGGGATCTATGGGGGTCTATGGGGATCTATGGGGGGGTTATGGGGATCTATGGGGGTCTATGGGGATCAGTGGGGGTCTATGGGGATCTATGGGGGTCTGTGGGGATCTATGGGTGTCTATGCGGTCTATGGGGATCTATGGGGATCTATGGTGGTCTATGGGGATCTATGGTGGTCTATGGGGTCTATGGGGGTCTATGAGGATCTATGGGGGTCTGTGGCGGTCTGTGGGGGTCTATGGGGATCTATGGGGGTCTATGGGGTTCTATGGGGGTCTGTGGGGGTCTATGGGATCTATGGGGGTCTATGGGATCTATGGGGGTCTATGGGGTTCTATGGGGGTCTATGGGGTTCTATGGGGGTCTGTGGGGGTCTATGGGGATCTATGGGGGTCTATGGGGTTCTATGGGGGTCTGTGGGGGTCTATGGGGATCTATGGGGGTCTATGGGGGTCTATGGGGATCTTTGGGGGTCTATGGGGGGGTTATGGGGATCTATGGGGATGTATGGGGGTCTATGGGATCTATGGGGGTCTATGGGGATCTATGGGGGGGTTATGGGGATCTATGGGGGTCTATGGGGATCAGTGGGGGTCTATGGGGATCTATGGGGGTCTGTGGGGATCTATGGGTGTCTATGCGGTCTATGGGGATCTATGGGGATCTATGGTGGTCTATGGGGATCTATGGTGGTCTATGGGGTCTATGGGGGTCTATGAGGATCTATGGGGGTCTGTGGCGGTCTGTGGGGGTCTATGGGGATCTATGGGATCTATGGGGGTCTATGGGGGTCTATGGGATCTATGGGGGTCTATGGGATCTATGGGGGTCTATGGGGTTCTATGGGGGTCTATGGGGTTCTATGGGGGTCTGTGGGGGTCTATGGGATCTATGGGGGTCTATGGGATCTATGGGGGTCTATGGGGTTCTATGGGGGTCTATGGGGTTCTATGGGGGTCTGTGGGGGTCTATGGGGATCTATGGGGGTCTATGGGGATCTATGGGGTCTATGGGGATCTATGGGGGGTCTATGGGGTTCTATGGGGCTGTATGGGGTTCTATGGGGATCTTTGGGGGTCTATGGGGATCTATGGGGATCTTTGGGGGTCTATGGGGATCTATGGGGGTCTATGGGGTCTATGGGGATCTATGGGGGTCTATGGGGATCTATGGGGGTCTATGGGATCTATGGGGATCTATGGGGCTCTATGGGGGTCTGTGGGGATCTATGGGGGTCTATGAGGGTCTATGGGGATCTATGGGGATCTATGGGGGTCTATGGGGATCTATGGGGGTCTATGGGGTTCTATGTGGGTCTGTGGGGATCTGTGGGGGTCTATGGGGATCTATGGGGTTCTATGGGGGTCTATGGGGATCTATGGGGGTCTATGGGGATCTGTGGGGGTCTATGGGGCTCCATTGGGGTTTGAGGGTTTTTTATGGGGGTTTAGGGGGTGTTGGGGGGCTCTATGGGGCTCTATGGGGGTTTAGGGGGGTTATAGGGGATTTGGGGGGCTCTATGGGGGATTTGGGGCAGTTATGGGGGGGGGTTTATAAGGGATTTTGGGGCGGTGTGGGGGGAGTTTATGTGGGATTTGGGGAAGTGTTATTAATTACAGCCCCCCCCCCAATTAACCCCATTCTCTCCCCCCCAGCTCTATGGCCCGGCTCTGATCTGCTCTCCAGCTCCATTGGAAGGTTCCTTGGTTGGGGGGGGGGGGAGCCCATAATTAATAACTGGGGGGGGGGGGGGGTTCTAATTAACAACCAAAGGGGGGGCTATAATTAATAACCCAGGGCGGCGGCTATAATTAATACCCGTAGGGGGGTCCTGTGATTAATAACCAAAGGGGGGGGCTATAATTAATAACCAAAGGGGGGTCTGTATTTGACTACAGGGGGCTTCCCCCATCGTATACCTTTAATTAAGGGGGGGGGGGTCTGTAATTAATTACAGGGGGATCCCCCCCATATACCTTTAATTAAGGGGGGGGGGGTTGTAATTAATAAGGGGGTCTCCCCCCATCCATTACCTTTAATTAAGGGGGGGGGGTCAGTAATTAATTACAGGGGTCTCCCCCCATCATATACCTCTAATTAAGGGGGGGGTCAGTAATTAATTACAGGGGGCTCACCCCATCACATACCTTTAATTAAGGGGGGGGGTCTGCAATTAATTACAGGGGTCCCCCCATCATATACCTTTAATTAAGGGGGGTTGGTGTTGTGTTGGGGGGGGTCTGCAATTAATAAGGGGGCTCCCCCCATCATATACCTTTAATTAGGGGGGGGGGGGTCAGTAATTAATTACAGGGGGCTTCCCCCATCATATACCTCTAATTAAGGGGGGGTCAGTAATTAATTACAGGGGTCTCCCCCCCACCATATACCATTAATTAAGGGGGGAGGGGGTCTGTAGTTAATAAGGGGGGCTCCCCATCATATACCTTTAATTAAGGGGGGGGTCATTAATTAATTACAGGGGTCTCCCCCCACCATATACCATTAATTAAGGGGGGTCGTTGTTGCAGTGGGGGGGGTCCCGTGATGCGGAAGCCCCCCCCCTTGGCGCTGCTGTGGGCCGCAGCCGCTCTGGTCTCTTGGAACGCGTTGCTTCTCTTTTACCTTTGGGGGGGGGGCGGGGGTCGAGGGCCCCCTAAGACCCCAATGGCGGCCATTGGTGCAGCCCCCCCCCCACACGAAGCCCCCCCCGACCCCCATTTAACGGCCCAGTTGTCCCGCCTGGCTCAGGAGGCACAGAAACAACTGGAGCTACAGAGGGAGATTCTGACCCACATCCAACAGCGGCTGCCCCATAGAGACCCACTGAGAGCACCCAGAAAGGGCCCGAAAAAGACCCAAAATGCCAAGAATTGGCCCCAAAATGCCTTGAATCCACCATATAACCCCATTAACCCCCACAAAGAGCCTGGATATCCACATCGAGACCCCCATAGACCCCCCCAGGACCCCAATAAACCCCCCCAGGACCCCCATAGACCCCCTCAAGACCCCCATAGACCCCCCCAGGACCCCCATAAGGGCCCATACGACCCCAATAAGAACCCATACGACCCCAATAAGGGCCCATACGACCCCAATAAGGGCCCATATGACCCCAATAACCCCCTTTACGACCCCCATAAGCCCCCCCAAGGACCCATAGACCCCCAGGACCCCCATAAGGGCCCATATGACCCCAATAACCCCCTTTACGACCCCCATAAGCCCCCCCAAGGACCCATAGACCCCCAGGACCCCCATAAGGGCCCATATGACCCCAATAACCCCCTTTACGACCCCCATAAGCCCCCCCAAGGACCCATAGACCCCCATAAGCCCCCCCAGGACCCCCATAAGGGCCCATACGACCCCCATAAGGCCCTTATGGACCCCAATAAGGCCCCCATCGGCGCCCCACGTGACCCGGCCCCGACCCCCCCACACCCCTTACACCCTCCCCCAACCCCCGCGCTACTCCCGGCACTTCCGCTTCCGGAACAACCCCTCTCCGTGACGTCGCTTCCGGTTCCGGACGAAAGCCAACTTCCGCTTCCGGTTCTGGTCTTGGCCTGCGATCGCAGCTCGGTTCGGCGCTGCCTGGACTCGTTGCTCCGTTACCGACCGTCTGCCACCCGCTTCCCCATCCTGGTGAGCCAGGACTGCCAACACCCGGAAACGGCGGCCGCCATTTCATCCTACGGCGACGCCATCACTCGACTCCACCCCCCTCCTCATCCGGATCCACTTCCGGTTCCGCCCGAACACCGGAAGTTCGCCGGCTACTACAAGATCGCCCGCCATTACCGCTGGGCTTTAGGTCACGTGTTTAACACCCTCCACTTCCGGGCCGCCATTGTGGTGGAGGACGATCTAGAGGTGGCGCCCGATTTCTTCGAGTACTTCCGGGCCGCTCTACCCTTACTCCGCTCCGATCCAACTCTATGGTGCGCCTCGGCCTGGCACGATAACGGCAAGGAACGGCTGGTGGATCCGTCCCAACCGGAACTGTTGTATCGAACCGATTTCTTCCCGGGGTTGGGTTGGTTGCTGACATCCGAACTGTGGGCTGAGTTGGAACCAAAATGGCCGCCGGCTTTTTGGGATGATTGGATGAGACAACCGGAGCAACGACGGGACCGGGCCTGTGTTAGGCCTGAGGTATCGAGAACCGTCACGTTCGGACGTAAAGGGGTGAGTCACGGGCAGTTCTACGAGCAGCACCTCCGGTACATGCTGCTCAACCGGAGGTTCGTCCCATTCACTAACATTGATATGGCTTATCTACACCGGGATCGGTATGATACCGAATGGGAACGGCAACTACATGAGGCACAACCGGGAGAGCTGAGGGATTTAACGGAGATTAACGGGAAAAACGGGTTTAACGGGGACAACACCGGCTCCAAAGCGGCCATAAGGATCCATTATCACAACCGGGAATCGTTCCGGGCCGCAGCCAAAGCGCTGGGGATCATGGACGACATGAAGGCCGGGGTGCCCAGGGCGGCCTATAAAGGGGTCGTTACCGTTGTGTTTAACGGGAGGAGGGTCTACCTGGCACCGGGAAACGGGTGGGGGGGGTACGACCCCACGTGGGGGTGAGATATGGGGGGTTATATGGGGGTTATATGGGGAATGAAGGATGGGATGAGGAGAACGTGGGTCTGTGTCGTTAATGGGGCAGAATGGGGACATGGGTGTCTATGAGGATCTATGGGGTCTGTGGGGGTCTATGGGGGTCTATGGGGGTCTGTGGGGATCTATGGGGATCTATGGGGTCTATGGGGTCTGTGGGGGTCTATGGGGGTCTATGGGGATGGGAATGAAGGATGGGATGAGGAGAACGTGGGTCTGTGTCGTTAATGGGGCAGAATGGGGACATGGGGGGGAGAGATCTATGGGGGTCTATGGGGATCTATGGGGGTCTATGGGGATCTGTAGGGGTCTATGGGGATCTATGGGGGTCTATGGGTGTCTATGAGGATCTATGGGGTCTGTGGGGATCTATGGGGATCTGTGGAGATCTATGGGGGTCTATGGGGATCTATGGGGGTCTATGGAGATCTATGGGGGTCTATGGGGATCTATGGGGGTCTGTGGGGTCTATGGGGGTCTATGGGGATCTGTGGGGGTCTGTGGGGTCTATGGGGGTCTATGGGGATCTATGGGGGTCTATGGGGATGGGAATGAAGGATGGGATGAGGAGAACGTGGGTCTGTGTCGTTAATGGGGACATGGGGGTGAGATATGGGGGGGAGAGATCTATGGGGGATCTGTGGGGTCTATGGGGCTGTATGGGGGTCTATGGGGCTGTATGGGGGTCTATGGGGATCAGTGGGGGTCTATGGGGCTGTATGGGGGTCTGTGGGGATCTATGGGGGTCTGTGGGGCTGTATGGGGATCTATGGGGCTGTATGGGGGTCTATAGGGATCTATGGGGGTCAGTGGGGGTCTATGGGGCTGTATGGGGGTCTGTGGGGCTGTATGGGGATCTATGGGGCTGTATGGGGGTCTATAGGGATCTATGGGGGTCAGTGGGGGTCTATGGGGTACTGTGGGGATCTATGGGGTCTATGGGGATCTATGGGGTCTATGGAGATCTATGGGGGTCTGTGGGGATCTATGAGGTCTGTGGGGATCTATGGGGTCTATGGGGATTAATGGGGGTCTATGGGGCCTATGGGGATCTGTGGGGGTCTATGGGGATCTATGGGGGTCTATGGGGATCTATGGGGTCTATGGGGGTCTATGGGGATCTATGGGGGTCTATGGGGATGGGAATGAAGGATGGGATGAGGAGAACGTGGGTCTGTGTGTCGTTAATGGGGCAGAATGGGGACATGGGGGGGAGAGATCTATGGGGGTCTATGGGAATCTATGGGGTCTATGGGGATCTATGGGGTCTATGGGGGTCTATGGGAATCTGTGGGGGTCTATGGGTGTCTATGAGGATCTATGGGGTCTGTGGGGATCTGTGGGGGTCTATGGGGATTAATGGGGTTCTATGGGGATCTGTGGGGTTCTATGGGGATCTGTGGGGTTCTATGGGGGTCTATGGGGATCAATGGGGGTCTATGGGGGTCTGTGGAGATCTATGGGTGTCTATGGGGATCTGTGGGTGTCTATGGGGATTAATGGGGGTCTATGGGGGTCTATGGGGTCTATGGGGGTTTATGGGGGCCTATGTGTGGCTCCATTGTGAGCCACATAGAAACCTAATGGAAGACACATAGAGAGCCAGGGCAAGGCACATCGGGATCCATTACATGCCAAATAGGGAGCCATTGAGAGCCACATAGGGAACCAAGGCTGCCAAATAGGGAGCCATTGAGAGCCACATAGAGAGCCAAGGCTGCCAAATAGGGAGCCATTGAGAGCCACATAGGGAACCAAGGCTGCCAAATAGGGAGCCATTGAGAGCCACATAGAGAGCCATAGGCTGCCAAATAGGGAGCCATGAGAGTCCCATAGGGAACCAATGAATGTCCCATAGGGGGCCAAAGGCTGCCAAATAAGGAGCCATTGAATGTCCCATAGGGAACCAAGGCTGCCAAATAGGGAGCCATTGTGAGTCCCATAGGAAGCCAGTTTGAGTCCCATAGGGAGCCATAGGCTGCCAAATAGGGCGCCATTGAGAGCCACATAGAGAGCCATAGGCTGCCAAATAGGGAGCTATTGACAGCCATAGGCTGCCAAATAGGGAGCCATTGAGAGCCACATAGGGAGCCAAAGGCTGCCAAATCGGGAGCCAATGAGAGCTACATAGGGAGCCATAGGCTGCCAAATAGGGAGCCATTGAGAGTCACATAGGGAGCCATAGGCTGCCAAATAGGGAGCCATTGAGAGACACATAGGGAGCCAAGGCTGCCAAATAGGGAGCCATTGAGAGTCACATAGGGAGCCAGTTTGAGTCCCATAGGGAGCCAAAGGCTGCCAAATAGGGAGCCATTGAGAGCCACATAGAGAGCCAATAAATGTCCCATAGGGGGCCAAAGGCTGCCAAATAAGGAGCCATTGAATGTCCCATAGGGAGCCAAGGCTGCCAAATAGGGAGCCATTGAGAGCCACATAGAGAGCCATAGGCTGCCAAATAGGGAGCCATTGAGAGTCACATAAGGAACCAAGGCTGCCAAATAGGGAGCCATTGAGAGACACATAGGGAGCCAAGGCTGCCAAATAGGGAGCCATTGATTGACACATAGGAAACCAAGGCTGCCAAATAGG
Organism: Coturnix japonica; assembly: GCF_054131305.1. Classification (NCBI taxonomy): domain Eukaryota; kingdom Metazoa; phylum Chordata; class Aves; order Galliformes; family Phasianidae; genus Coturnix; species Coturnix japonica. Next base: position 3,711 of record NW_028189121.1, on the reverse strand, counting down.
GAGCCATTAAATGTCCCATAGAGAGCCGTAGGGACTGGGAGGGGAAGGAGGGCTGCCAAATAGTGAGCCGAAATAAGGCCCCGCCTTCCTCCTGTCACGTGACTGCCGGCTGTGCGTCACGTGACCGGCTCGCCTGTCGGCGATGCGGCGCGTCTTAATGACGTCACCAGCACTTCCTGCCTGGATGGGTGGGACTTCCGGGGTAGAATGTCGCCTACCATTTCTGCCCCCCCACTGCCCCATATTGCCCCCCATTACCCCATATAGCTCCATATTGTCCCCTCATTGCCCTATATTGGCCCATTTTGGCCCCCATTTTCCCCTATTGCCCTCCATTGCCCCATATAGACCCCCCTAGTGCCCCCCATTGCCCCATATTGCCACTTATTACCCCCCATTGCCCCATATTGCCCCCCATATTGCCCCCCATTGAACCCCATTGCCCCATATTGCCCCACATTGACCCCCATATTGACCCCCATTGCCCCCCATTGAACCCCATTACCCCCCATTGCCCCACATTGACCCCCATATTGACTCCTATTGCCCCCCATTGAACCCCATTACCCCCCATTGCCCCATATTGTCCCCCATTGACCCCCATATTGCCCCTCATTGAACCCCATTACCCCCCATTGCCCCATATTGACCCCCATTACCACTCATTACCCTCCATTTCCCCCCTATTGCCCCCCCCCCATAACCAAGATGGCGCGTCCCATCTCCACGGCGACAGCCAATGGGAAGCGGCGAGAGCGCGTCGCCATGGAGACGGCTTGGCCACGCCCCTAGCGAAGGACCCACGCGAGGCAGCTCGGCGGGAGGCAACGCGGGGCTGCCCGTCGCAGCGCCTGATCGGAATAAAAACCACCGAGCGGCCCAAACGGCGCCTCCCGGTAACGGCAAGACCGGAGACGGTGTTTCCAAGATGGCGGCGCTGCGATTGGGGCACAAAGAAAACTCCGAGGGCCTCACCGTGCATTGAACCGGATCAGGCGATCTCAACGGACAGCCCTAATCGGGGTCCTCGTAGAGCTGCGCGCGCAGCGGAAGGGCGTGGCCGGAAGTGACGCACAGAACCCCGCCCTCTCCCTCCCGCGGCGGTCGCAGCGCTCAGCGGTAAGTGATGGCGGCTCGGCCCGGATCCTCATCGCTCGTTCATCCGCCATCCCGCCGCCCATCGGAGCCCCGCCATCACCGATACCCCACGGCCCGACCTTCCCTCGTTCCCTCCCGCCGCCATTTCCCACCGCCGACACCGAGATAAAGAAGGATCGGGGGGGGGGGGTTGGGGGGTTGGGCCCGGCGCCATTGTGGACTCCAAGATGGCGGCGGCGGCGGCAACGGAGGGAGGGGGCGGGGCCAGAGGGGCGGGAAGGGCGCTGATTGGCTGAGAGGATCCCCCCCTTACACACGCTATGGGGGGGGGGGGGTGGTTTATAGGGGGGGGGTTTATTATGGGGGTTCCATTGGGAGTAATGGGGGGGGGGATGTTCCCATAGACCTTTATGTGCCCCCCGCCCCTATAGGCCTTTATGTGCCCCCCCCCCAATTACTGTTCCCATAGGTCTTTATGTGCCCCCCCCCATTACTGTTCCCATAGGCCTTTATGTGCCCCCCCCCATTTACTGTTCCCATAGGCCTTTATGTGCCCCCCCACTCCCATAAGCCTTTATGTGGCCCCCCCCCCCCATAGGCCTTTATGTGCCCCCCCCATTACTGTTCCCATAGGCCTTTATGTGCCCCCCCCATTACTGTTCCCATAGGCCTTTATGTGCCCCCCCCATTACTGTTCCCATAGGCCTTTATGTGCCCCCCCCCATTACTGTTCCCATAGGCCTTTATGTGCCCCCCCCTCCCATAGGCCTTTATGTGCCCCCCCCCAAATTACTGTTCCCATAGGCCTTTATGTGCCCCCCCCCCCATTGATGTTCCCATAGGCCTTTATGTGCCCCCTCCCCAAATTACTGTTCCCATAGGCCTTTATGTGCCCCCCCCCATTACTGTTCCCATAGGCCTTTATGTGCCTTCCCCATTGATGTTCCCATAGGCCTTTATGTGCCCCCCCCATTACTGTTCCCATAGACCTTTATGTGCCCCCCCCCCATTACTGTTCCCATAGGCCTTTATGTGCCCCCCCCATTACTGTTCCCATAGACCTTTATGTGCCCCCCCCCATTACTGTTCCCATAGGCCTTTATGTGCCTTCCCCATTGATGTTCCCATAGGCCTTTATGTGCCCCCCCCATTACTGTTCCCATAGGCCTTTATGTGCCTTCCCCATTGATGTTCCCATAGGGCTCTATGTGCCTTCCCCATTGATGTTCCCATAGGGCTCTATGTGCCCCCCCCCCATTACTGTTCCCATAGGACTTTATGTGCCCCCCCCTCCCATAAGCCTTTATGTGCCCCCCCCATTACTGTTCCCATAGGCCTTTATGTGCCCCCCCCTCCCATAGGCCTTTATGTGCCCCCCCCCCATTGATGTTCTCATAGGCCTTTATGTGCCCCCCCCTCCCATAGGGCTCTATGTGCCCCCCCCCATTGCTGTTCCCATAGGCCTTAATGTGCCCCCCCATTACTGTTCCCATAGGCCTTTATGTGCCCCCCCCTCCCATAAGCCTTCATGTGCCCCCCCCCATTGCTGTTCCCATAGGGCTCTATGTGCTCCCCCCATATAAAGTAACTGTTGACCCCCCCAGCTCAGACCCCCCCCAATCTAAAGTACCTGTTGCCCCCCAATATAAAATACCTGTTCCCCCCCAATATAACCTATTTGTTGCCCCCCCCCCAGTATAAAGTACCTGTTGCCCTCCCCAATATAACCTATTTGTTGTCCCCCCCAATATAAACTACCTGTTGCCCCCCCAGTATAAAGTACCTGCCCCCCCCCATATAACGTATTTGTGCCCCCCCCAGTATAACCTATTTGTGCCCCCCCCAATATAAAGTACCTGTTCCCCCCCTAATATAATGTATTTGTGGCCCCCCCCCATATAACATATTTGTGGCCCCCCCAATATAAACTAAATGTTGCCCCCCAGCTCAGCCCCCCCCAATATAAAGTACCTGTTGCCCCCCCCCATTATAACATATTTGTTGCCCCCCCCAATATAAAGTACCTGTTGCCCCCCATCTCTTCCCCCCCCCAATATAACATATTTGTGCCCCCCCCAATATAAAGTACTTGTTACTCCCCCTAACTTAGACCCCCCCCATATAAAGTACCTGTTGCCCCCCCCAATATAAAGTAGCTGTTACCCCCCCAACTTAGACCCCCCCCCAACATAAAGTACCTGTTGCCCCCCCCAGTATAACCTATTTGTGCCCCCCCCATTATAACCTATTTGTGCCCCCCCATTATAACCTATTTGTGCCCCCCCCATTATAACCTATTTGTGCCCCCCCATTATAACCTATTTGTGCCCCCCCCCATATAAAGTACCTGTTGCCCCCCCCCAATATAACCTATTTGTGCCCCCCCCATTATAACCTATATGTGCCCCCCCCATATAAAGTACCTGTTGCCCCCCCCAACATATAGTACCTGTTGCCCCCCCCCATTATAACCTATTTGCCCCCCCCATTATAACCTATTTGTGCCCCCCACTATAACCTATGTGCCCCCCCCCCATTATAACCATTTGTGCCCCCCCATTATAACCTATTTGTGCCCCCCCCACTATAACCTATTTGCCCCCCCCCAATATA
>NW_028189120.1:0-38442 GCF_054131305.1 Coturnix japonica | reverse complement strand
TCCCCATAAGACCCCCATTATTAGGACCCCCCATAAGACCCCCATTATTAGGACCCCCCATAGAAAACCCCATTATTGGGATACCCCATAGGACCCCCATAGAAACCCCATTATTGGGATACCCCATTATTGGGACCCCCCATAGGACCCCCCATAAGACCCCCATTATTAGGACCCCCCATAGGACCCCCATTATTAGGACCCCCCCATAGGACCCCCATAGGACCCCCATTATTAGGACCCCCCATAGGACCCCCATAGAAAACCCCATTATTGGCTCCCCCCCATAAGACCCCCATTATTAGGACCCCCCCTATAGGACCCCCATTATTAGGACCCCCCCATAGGACCCCTATTATTAGGACCCTCCCATAGGACCCCCATAGAAACCCCATTATTGGGACACCCCATAGGACCCCCCATAGGACCCCCATTATTAGGACCCTCCCATAGGACCCCCATAGAAACCCCATTATTGCCCCCCCCCCATAGGACCCCCATTGTTAGGACCCCCCATAGAAAACCCCATTAGTGGGATACCCCATAGAACCCCCCCATAGGACCCCCATTATTAGGACCCCCCCCCATAGGACCCCCCAAAGTGACCCCCATTATTAGGACCCCCCCATAGAAAACCCCATTATTAGGACCCCCCATAAGACCCCCATATTAGGACCCCCCCCCCATAGGACCCCCATTATTAGGACCCTCCCATAGGACCCCCATAGAAAACCCCATTATTGGCTCCCCCCCATAGGACCCCCATTATTAGGACCCCCCCAATAGGACCCCCATAGAAACCCCATTATTGGGACCCCCCATAGGACCCCCATTGTTAGGACCCCCCATAGAAAACCCCATTATTAGGACCCCCATAAGACCCCCATTATTAGGACCCCCTCCCATAGGACCCCCATAGAAACCCCATTATGGCCCCCCCCCATATGACCCCCATTGTTAGGACCCCCCATAGAAAACCCCATTATTAGGACCCCCCCATAGGACCCCCATAGAAACCCCATTATTGGGACCCCCCATAGGACCCCCATTATTAGGACCCCCCCCCAAAGGACCCCCATAGAAACCCCATTATTGCCCCCCCCATAGGACCCCCATTGTTAGGACCCCCCATAGAAAACCCCATTATTAGGACCCCCTATAGGACCCCCATTATTAGGACCCCCCCATAGGACCCCCATAGAAAACCCCATTATTGGCCCCCCCCATAGGACCCCCATTGTTAGGACCCCCCCCATAGGACTCCCATTATTAGGACCCCCCATAGAAAACCCCATTATTGGGATACCCCATAGGACCCCCATAGAAACCCCATTATTGGGATACCCCATTACTGGGACCCCCCCATACGACCCCCATAAGACCCCCATTATTAGGACCCCCCCATAGAACCCCATTATTGGGTCCCACAGAATCTATGGGGTTTCTATGGGCCCCACACAATCTATGGGGTTTCTATGGGTCCCACACAATCTATGGGGTTTCTATGGGCCCCACACAATCTATGGGGTTTCTATGGGCCCCACACAATCTATGGGGTTTCTATGGGCCCCACACAATCTATGGGGTTTCTATGGGCCCCACACAATCTATGGGGTTTCTATGGGCCCCACACAATCTATGGGGTTTCTATGGGCCCCACACAATCTATGGGGTTTCTATGGGCCCCACACAATCTATGGGGTTTCTATGGGTCCCACACAATCTATGGGGTTTCTATGGGTCCCACACAATCTATGGGGTTTCTATGGGTCCCACACAATCTATGGGGTTTCTATGGGTCCCACACAATCTATGGGGTTTCTACGGGTCCCACACAGTCTATGGGGTTTCTATGGGTCCCACACTGTCTATGGGGTTTCTATGGGTCCCACACAATCTATGGGGTTTCTATGGGTCCCACACAATCTATGGGGTTTCTATGGGTCCCACACAATCTATGGGGTTTCTATGGGCCCCACACAGTCTATGGGGTTTCTATGGGGTTTCTATGGGTCCTACCTGTTGTGCTGAGCGCGGCGGTCGCCTGTTGGGGGTTGGGCACCTGCAGACAACACAGCGTCACCCCACAGCGCTATGGGGTGGATGTGGGGCGTTATGGGTCCCTATGGGGTCACTATAGGTCCCTGTGTGTCTCTATGGGACCCTATGTGTCTCTATGGGACCCTATGGGTCTCTATGGGACCCTATGGGTCTCTATGGGGTCCCTATGGGTCACTATAGGTCCCTGTGTGTCTCTATGGGACCCTATGGGTCTCTATGGGGTATTTATGGGTTCCTATGGGTCCCTATGGGGTGCTATGGGGTGGCTGTGGGTCTCTATGGGGTCACTATAGGTCCTTATGTGTCTCTATGGGACCCTATGGGTCCCTATGGGGTCTTTATGGGTCCCTATGGGGTACTATGGGGTGGCTGTGGGTCTCTATGTGTCTCTATGGGTCTCTATGGGGTCTCTATGTGTCTACTCTATGGGTCTCTATGAGTCCCTATGGGGTCACAGTGGGTCTCTATGGGTCTCTATGGGGTCTTTATGGCTCCCTATGGGTCCCTATGGGGTGCTATGGGTCTCTATGGGGTCTCTATGAGTCCCTATGGGACTGTATGAGTCCCTATGGGTCCCTATGGGTCTCTATGGGGTCTCTATGGGTCCCTATGGGTCTCTATGGGATCTCTATGGGGTCTTTATGGGTCCCTATGGGTCTCTCTATGTGTCTCTATGTGTCCCTATGGGTTGCAATGAGTCCTCCGAGCCGCTAGGGGGTGCTCTCATAATCTCTATGGGTCTCTCTGGATCTCTCTCTATGTGTCTCTATGGCTCTCTATGTGTCTGTATTAATCCCTATGGGTTGCAATGAGTCCTCCGAGCCGCTAGGGGGCGCTCTCTTAATCTCTATGGGTCTCTCTATGTGTCTCTATGGGTCTCTCTGGGTCTCTATGGGTCTGTGTGTGTCTATGTGTCTCTATGTGTCCCTATGTGTCCCTATGTGTCTCTATGGGTCTCTATGGGTCTCTATGGGTCCCTATGTGTCCCTATGTGCCTCTATGGGTCTCTATGGGTCCCTATTAATCCCTATGGGTTGCAATGAGTCCTCCGAGCCGCTAGGGGGCGCTCTCTTAATCTCTATGGGTCTCTCTATGGGTCTCTATGGATCTCTATGTATCTCTATGGCTCTCTATGGGTCTCTATGGGTCCCTATGTGTCTCTATGGGTTGCAATGAGTCCTCCGAGCCGCTATGGGGCGCTCTCATAATCTCTATGGGTCTCTCTGGGTCTCTTTATGGGTCTCTCTATGTGTCTCTATGGCTCTCTATGGGTCCCTATGTGTCTGTATTAATCCCTATGGGTTGCAATGAGTCCTCCGAGCCGCTAGGGGGCGCTCTCTATGGGTCTCTCTATGTGTCTCTATGGGTCTGTGTGTGTCTATGTGTCTCTATGTGTCTCTATGGGTCTCTATGGGTCCCTATTAATCCCTATGGGTTGCAATGAGTCCTCCGAGCCGCTAGGGGGCGCTCTCTTAATCTCTATGGGTCTCTATGGTTCCCTATTAATCCCTATGGGTTGCAATGAGTCCTCCGAGCCGCTAGGGGGCTCTCTCTATGTGTCTCTCTATGTCTCTCTATGTGTCTCTATGGGTCCCTATGGCTCTCTATGGGTTGCAATGAGTCCCTCCGAGCCGCTAGGGGGCGCTCTCTTAATCTCTCTGGGTCTCTCTCTGGGTCTCTCTATGTATCTCTATGTGTCTCTATGGGTCCCTATGGCTCTCTATGGGTTGCAATGAGTCCCTCCGAGCCGCTAGGGGGCGCTCTCTATGTGTCTCTCTATGTGTCTCTCTATGTGTCTCTATGGATCTCTATGTGTCTCTATGGGTCTCTATGTGTCTCTATGGGTCCCTATGTGTCTCTATGGGTTGCAATGAGTCCTCCGAGCCGCTAGGGGGCGCTCTCATAATCTCTATGGGTCTCTCTGGGTCTCTCTATGCGTCTCTATGGCTCTCTATGCGTCTGTATTAATCCCTATGGGTTGCAATGAGTCCTCCGAGCCGCTAGGGGGCGCTCTCTTAATCTCTATGGGTCTCTTTGGGTCTCTCTCTGGGTCTCTCTATGTATCTCTATGTGTCTCTATGGGTCCCTATGGCTCTCTATGTGTCTCTATGGGTCTCTCTATGTGTCTCTATGGGTCTCTCTATGTGTCTCTATGGGTTGCAATGAGTCCCTCCGAGCTGCTAGGGGGCGCTCTCTATGTGTCTCTCTATGTGTCTCTCTATGTGTCTCTCTATGTGTCTCTATGGTTCCCTATGTGTCTCTATGGGTCCCTATGGGTCCCTATGTGTCTCTATGGGTCCCTATGGGTCCCTATGGGGTCTCTATGGGTCTCTATGGGTCCCTATGGGGTCTCTGTGTGTCTCTATGGGTCTCTATGGTTCCCTATTAATCCCTATGGGTTGCAATGAGTCCTCCGAGCCGCTAGGGGGTGCTCTCATAATCTCTATGGGTCTCTCTATGTGTCTCTATGGGTTGCAATGAGTCCCTCCGAGCCGCTAGGGGGCGCTCTCTATGGGTCTCTCTATGTGTCTCTATGGGTCTCTCTGGCTCTCTATGTGTCTCTATGGGTCCCTATGGCTCTCTATGGGTTGCAATGAGTCCTCCGAGCCGCTAGGGGGCGCTCTCTATGTGTCTCTCTATGTGTCTCTATGGTTCCCTATGTGTCTCTATGGGTTGCAATGAGTCCCTCCGAGCCGCTAGGGGGCGCTCTCTATGTGTCTCTCTATGTGTCTCTCTATGTGTCTCTCTATGTGTCTCTATGGGTCCCTATGGCTCTCTATGTGTCTCTATGGGTCCCTATGGGTCCCTATGGGTCTCACCTTGCCGTGTGCGGCCCCGCAGGGGTTGATGCGTTTCTCCTTCTGGCGCCGGTTGCAGAACCAGACCCTGATCACTTCCTTCTCCATCTGCAGCTGCTCCGCGATCACCAGGATCTCCTCCGACGTCGGCTTCTGGTTCTGGGGGCAAAGGTCAGGGGTCACGGGGTCACGGGGTCACAGATAGGGGTGGGGGTTAAAGGTCATGGGGTCACAGGGTTGGGAGGTGAGGGGTGAGGGGTCACAGGCCCCATGTAGGCCTGATGTAGGCCCTATATGCTCCATAGGCCTCATGTAGGCCCCATGTAGGCCTGATGTAGGCCCCATATGCTCCATAGGCCTCATGTAGGCCCCATGTAGGCCTGATGTAGGCCTCATATGCTCCATAGGCCTCATGTAGGCCCCATGCAGGCCTGATGGACTCTCTAGGCCCCATGTGCTCCATAGGCCCCATGTAGGCCCCATGTAGGCCTCATGTAGGCCCCATATAGACCCCATTTAGTCCCCATCCAGGCCCCATATAGGCCCCATGTGCTCGATGTGCTCTATAGGCCCCATCCAGGCCCCATGTAGGCCCTATCTAGGCCCTATATGCTCAATAGGCCCCATGTAGGCCCCATGCAGGCCTGATGGACTCTCTAGACCCCATCCAGACCCCATGTAGGACCCACGTAGGCCCCATGTAGGCCCCATGCAGGCCCTATATGCTCAATAGGCCCCATGTAGGCCCTATGCAGGCCTGATGGACTCTCTAGGCCCCATCCAGGCCCCATCTGCCCAATAGGCCCCACCTAGGCCCCACATAGGCCCCATGTAGGCCCCATGTAGGCCCCATATGCCTCATGTAGGCCCCATGTAGGCCCCATATGCTCCATAGGCCTCATGTAGGCCCCATGTAGGCCCCATATGCTCCATAGGCCTCACATAGGCCCCATGTAGGCCCCATATGCTCCATAGGCCTCATGTAGGCCCCATGTAGGTCCTATATGCTCCATAGGCCTCATGTAGGCCCCATGTAGGCCTCACATAGGCCCCATGTAGGCCCCATATGCCCAATAGGCCTCATGTAGGCCCTATGTAGGCCTCACATAGGCCCCATGTAGGCCCCATATGCCCAATAGGCCTCATGTAGGCCCTATGTAGGCCTCACATAGGCCCCATAGGCCCCATCTAAGTCCCATATGCCCCATAGGCCCCACATAGGCCCCCATGTAGGCCCCATGTAGGCCCCATGTAGGCCCCATATGCCCCATATGCCCCATAGTCCCCACATAGGCCCCATGTAGGCCCCATATGCCCCATAGGCCCCACATAGGCCCCATATGCCCCATCTAGGCCCCATGTAGGCCTCACATAGGCCCCATATGCCCCATAGGCCCCACATAGGCCCCATGGAGGCCCCATGGAGGCCCCATATGCTCAATAGGCCCCACATAGGCCCCATCTAGGCCCCACATAGGCCCCATATGCTCAATAGGCCCCATGTAGGCCTCACATAGGCCCCATCTAAGTCCCATATGCCCCATAGGCCCCACATAGGCCCCATATGCCCCATGTAGGCCCCCCTTAGGCCCCATATGCTCAATAGGCCCCACATAGGCTGCATGTAGGCCCCACGTAGGCCCCACGTAGGCCCCATATGCCCCATGTAGGCCTCACATAGGCCCCACATAGGCCCCATGTAGCCCCACATAGGCCCCATCTAGGCCCCACATAGGCCCCATATGCCCCATCTAGGCCCCATGTAGGCCTCACATAGGCCCCATATGCCCCATATGCCCCATAGGCCCCACATAGGCCCCACGTAGGCCCCATATGCTCCATAGACCCCATGTAGGCCCCATGTAGGCCTCACATAGACCCCATAGGCCCCACGTAGGCCCCATGTAGGCCCCATATGCCCCATCTAGGCCCCATGTAGGCCTCACATAGGCCCCATGTAGGCCCCATATGCTCCATAGGCCTCATGTAGGCCCCATGTAGGCCCCATATGCCCAATAGGCCCCATGTAGGCCTCACATAGGCCCCATATGCCCCATCTAGGCCCCATGTAGGCCTCACATAGGCCCCATATGCCCCATATGCCCCATAGGCCCCACATAGGCCCCATCTAGGCCCCATGTAGGCCTCACATAGGCCCCATGTAGGCCCCATCTAAGTCCCATATGCCCCATAGGCCCCACGTAGGCCCCATCTAGGCCCCATGTAGGCCTCACATAGGCCCCACATAGGCCCCACATGCCCAATAGGCCTCATGTAGGCTCCATGTAGGCCTCACATAGGCCCCATAGGCCCCATCTAAGTCCCATATGCCCCATAGGCCCCACGTAGGCCCCACATAGGCCCCATATGCCCCACATAGGCCCCACATAGGCCCCATGTAGGCCCCATGTAGGCCCCATGTAGGCCCCATATGCCCCATAGTCCCCACATAGGCCCCATGTAGGCCCCATATGCTCCATAGGCCTCATGTAGGCCCCATGTAGGCCCCATATGCCCAATAGGCCCCATGTAGGCCCCATATGCCCAATAGGCCCCACGTAGGCCCCATATGCCCAATAGGCCCCACATAGGCCCCATATGCCCCATATGCCCCACATATGCCCCATAGGCCCCACATAGGCCCCATATGCCCCATAGGCCCCACGTAGGCCGCACATAGACCCCATATGCCCCACATAGGCCCCACATAGGCCCCATGTAGGCCCCATGTAGGCCCCATGTAGGCCCCATATGCCCCATAGTCCCCACATAGGCCCCATGTAGGCCCCATATGCTCCATAGGCCTCATGTAGGCCCCATGTAGGCCCCATATGCCCAATAGGCCCCATGTAGGCCCCATATGCCCAATAGGCCCCACGTAGGCCCCATATGCCCAATAGGCCCCACATAGGCCCCATATGCCCCATATGCCCCACATATGCCCCATAGGCCCCACATAGGCCCCATATGCCCCATAGGCCCCATAGGCCCCACATAGGCCCCATATGCTCCATAGGCCCCATGTAGGCCCCATGTAGGCCTCACATAGACCCCATAGGCCCCACGTAGGCCCCATGTAGGCCCCATATGCCCCATCTAGGCCCCATGTAGGCCTCACATAGGCCCCATGTAGGCCCCATATGCTCCATAGGCCTCATGTAGGCCCCACATAGGCCCCATATGCTCAATAGGCCCCATGTAGGCCTCACATAGGCCCCATAGGCCCCATCTAAGTCCCATATGCCCCATAGGCCCCACATAGGCCCCATGTAGGCCCCACATAGGCCCCATATGCCCCATAGGCCCCACATGCCCCATAGGCCCCACATAGGCCCCACATAGGCTTCATATGCCCCATAGGCCCCACATAGGCCCCATATGCCCCATATGCCCCATAGTCCCCACATATGCCCCATGTAGGCCCCACGTAGGCCCCACATAGGCCCCATATGCTCAATAGGCCCCATGTAGGCCCCACATAGGCCCCATATGCCCCATAGGCCCCATAGGCCCCACATAGGCCCCACATATGCCCCATAGGCCCCATAGGCCCCACATATGCCCCACATCTCACCGCCAGGAAGCTCCTCTCGAGGGCGAATCTGACGTTGGTCTCGATGCTGGTTCTTTTCTTGCGGCGTCGTCCCGGGAGCCCCTCGAAGGCGCTGAGGGCGGCGCTGCCCAGAGCGTGTGGGGCCGGCAGGGCCGCGTCCACTGACATGGCCTCTATGGGGCAGGGGAGTGGGGTGAGAGGGGCTGGGCCGCTATGGGGTCCCTATGGGGCAGCTATGGGGTCCCTATGGGGCAGCTATGGGGCAGCTATGGGGTCCCTATGGGGCAGCTATGGGGCAGCTATGGGGTCCCTATGGGGCAGCTATGGGGTCCCTATGGGGCCGCTATGGGGTCCCTATGGGGCAGCTATGGGGTCCCTATGGGGCAGCTATGGGGCACCCTATAGTTATAGCGTGTCCGTGGGGCAGCTATGGGGCACCCTATAGTTAGAGGGTGTCTGTGGGGCAGCTATGGGGTCCCTATGGGGCAGCTATGGGGCAGCTATGGGGCACCCTATAGTTAGAGGGTGTCTGTGGGGCAGCTATGGGGCACCCTATAGTTAGAGGGTGTCCGTGGGGCAGCTATGGGGCACCCTATAGTTATAGCGTGTCCGTGGGGCAGCTATGGGGCACCCTATAGTTAGAGGGTGTCTGTGGGGCAGCTATGGGGCACCCTATAGTTATAGAGTGTCCGTGGGGCAGCTATGGGGCACCCTATAGTTAGAGGGTGTCCGTGGGGCAGCTATGGGGCACCCTATAGTTATAGAGTGTCCATGGGGCAGCTATGGGACACCCTATAGTTAGAGGGTGTCCGTGGGGCAGCTATGGGGCACCCTATAGTTATAGAGTGTCCATGGGGCAGCTATGGGGCACCCTATAGTTAGAGGGTGTCTGTGGGGCAGCTATGGGGCACCCTGTAGTTATAGAGTGTCCATGGGGCAGCTATGGGGCACCCTATAGTTAGAGGGTGTCTGTGGGGCAGCTATGGGGCACCCTGTAGTTATAGAGTGTCCATGGGGCAGCTATGGGGTCCCTATAGTTAGAGGGTGTCTGTGGGGCAGCTATGGGGCACCCTATAGTTAGAGGGTGTCTGTGGGGCAGCTATGGGGCACCCTATAGTTAGAGGGTGTCCGTGGGGCAGCTATGGGGCACCCTATAGTTAGAGGGTGTCCGTGGGGCAGCTATGGGGCACCCTATAGTTAGAGGGTGTCTGTGGGGCAGCTATGGGGCACCCTATAGTTAGAGGGTGTCCATGGGGCAGCTATGGGGCACCCTATAGTTAGAGGGTGTCTATGTTCTTATGGGGTCTCTATTGCCCCCTATGGCACCCTATGTCTCCCTATGGGGTCTCTATGGCACCCCATGGCTCCCTATGGGGTCTCTATTGCCCCCTATTATCCCCTATTGCCCCCTATGGGGTCTCTATGGGGTCTCTATTGCCCCCTATTGCCCCCTATCCCCCCCTATAGGGTCCCTATTGCCCCCTATGGTGTCTCTATGGGGTCTCTATTGCCCCCTATTTCTCCCTATTGCCCCCATGGCTCCCTATGGCCCCCTATGTGTCTCTATGGGGTCTCTGTGTCTCCCTATCACCCCCAATCGCCCCCTATTGCCCCCCATTGCCCCCTATGGATTTCTATGGGGTCTCTATGGGGTCTGTGTGCCCCCTATTGCCCCCCATTGCTCCCCATTGCCCCCTATGTGTCTCTATGGGGTCTCTATTGCCCCCTATGGCTCCCTATCACCTCCTATCGCCCCCTATGGGTCCCTATGGGATCCCTATTGCCCCCTATGTGTCTCTATGGGGTCTGTGTGCCCCCTATTGCCCCCATGGCCCCCTACTGCCCCCTATCACCCCCATGGCTCCCTATGGCCCCCTGTGTGTCTCTATGGGGTCTCTATGGGGTCTGTGTGCCCCCCATTGCCCCCCATTGCCCCCCATCTCCCACTATGGGTCCCTATTGCCCCCTATGTGTCTCTACGGGGTCTGTGCCCCCCATTGCCTCCCATCGCCCCCCATTGCCCCCCATCGCCCCCCATTGCCCCCTGTTACCCCCAATTGCCCCCTATTGTCCCCCATTGCCCCACATTGCCCCCTATTGCCCCCTCTGGGTTTCTATGGGGTCTCTATGGGGTCTGTGCCCCCCATTGCCCCCATTGCCCCCCATTGTCCCCCATTGCCCCCCATTGCCCCCCATTGCCCCCCATTGCCCCCCATCGCCCCCTATGTGTCTCTATGGGGTCTCTATGGGGTCTGTGTGCCCCCCATTGCCCCCTATGTGTCTCTATGGGGTCCCTATGGGGTCTGTGTGCCCCCCATAGCCCCCCATTCCCCCCCGTTGCCCCCCATTGCCCCCCATTTCCCCCCCGGACCCACCGGCGTCGTTGAGCCACTTCTCGAGCAGGGGTTTGAGTTTGCACATGTTCTTAAAGCTGAGATTCAGCGCCTCAAAACGGGAGATGGTGGTTTGGCTGAAGTCGTTCCCGTACAGCTTCCCCATGGCCAGCCCCACATCGCCCTATAGGGACAATGGGGGTCATCTATGGGGCCATGGCCAGCCCCACATCGCCCTATAGGGACAATGGGGGTCATCTATGGGGCCATGGCCAGCCCCACATCGCCCTATAGGGACAATGGGGGTCATCTATGGGGCCATGGCCAGCCCCACATCGCCCTATAGGGACAATGGGGGTCATCTATGGGGTCATGGCCAGCCCCACATCGCCCTATAGGGACAACGGGGGTCATCTATGGGGCCATGGCCAGCCCCACATCGCCCTATAGGGACAATGGGGGTCATCTATGGGGCCATGGCCAGCCCCACATCGCCCTATAGAGACAATGGGGGTCATCTATGGGGCCATGGCCAGCCCCACATCGCCCTATAGGGACAATGGGGGTCATCTATGGGTCATGGCCAGCCCCACATCGCCCTATAGGGACAATGGGGGTCATCTATGGGGCCATGGCCAGCCCCACATCGCCCTATAGGGACAATGGGGGTCATCTATGGGGCCATGGCCAGCCCCACATCGCCCTATAGGGACAATGGGGGTCATCTATGGGGCCATGGCCAGCCCCACATCGCCCTATAGGGACAATGGGGGTCATCTATGGGGCCATGGCCAGCCCCACATCGCCCTATAGGGACAATGGGGGTCATCTATGGGGCCATGGCCAGCCCCACATCGCCCTATAGGGACAATGGGGGTCATCTATGGGGTCATGGCCAGCCCCACATCGCCCTATAGGGACAACGGGGGTCATCTATGGGGCCATGGCCAGCCCCACATCGCCCTATAGGGACAATGGGGGTCATCTATGGGGCCATGGCCAGCCCCACATCGCCCTATAGAGACAATGGGGGTCATCTATGGGGCCATGGCCAGCCCCACATCGCCCTATAGGGACAATGGGGGTCATCTATGGGTCATGGCCAGCCCCACATCGCCCTATAGGGACAATGGGGGTCATCTATGGGGCCATGGCCAGCCCCACATCGCCCTATAGGGACAATGGGGGTCATCTATGGGGCCATGGCCAGCCCCACATCGCCCTATAGGGACAATGGGGGTCATCTATGGGGCCATGGCCAGCCCCACATCGCCCTATAGGGACAATGGGGGTCATCTATGGGGCCATGGCCAGCCCCACATCGCCCTATAGGGACAATGGGGGTCATCTATGGGGCCATGGCCAGCCCCACATCGCCCTATAGGGACAATGGGGGTCATCTATGGGGCTGGGAGTCAGCCCCACATCGCCCTATAGGGACAATGGGGGTCATCTATGGGGCCATGGCCAGCCCCACAACGCCCTATAGGGACAATGGGGGTCATCTATGGGGCCATGGCCAGCCCCACATCGCCCTATAGGGACAATGGGGGTCATCTATGGGGCCATGGCCAGCCCCACATCGCCCTATAGACACAATGGGGGTCATCTATGGGGCCATGGCCAGCCCCACATCGCCCTATAGGGACAATGGGGGTCATCTATGGGCCATGGCCAGCCCCACATCGCCCTATGGGGACAATGGGGGTCATCTATGGGGCCATGGCCAGCCCCACATCGCCCTATAGGGACAATGGGGGTCATCTATGGGGCCATGGCCAGCCCCACATCGCCCTATAGGGACAATGGGGGTCATCTATGGGGCCATGGCCAGCCCCACATCGCCCTATAGACACAATGGGGGTCATCTATGGGGCCATGGCCAGCCCCACATCGCCCTATAGGGACAATGGGGGTCATCTATGGGGCCATGGCCAGCCCCACATCGCCCTATAGGGACAATGGGGGTCATCTATGGGGCCATGGCCAGCCCCACATCGCCCTATAGGGACAATGGGGGTCATCTATGGGGCCATGGCCAGCCCCACATCGCCCTATAGGGACAATGGGGGTCATCTATGGGGCCATGGCCAGCCCCACATCGCCCTATAGGGACAATGGGGGTCATCTATGGGGCCATGGCCAGCCCCACATCGCCCTATAGGGACAATGGGGGTCATCTATGGGGCCATGGCCAGCCCCACATCGCCCTATAGGGACAATGGGGGTCATCTATGGGGCCATGGCCAGCCCCACATCGCCCTATAGGGACAATGGGGGTCATCTATGGGGCCATGGCCAGCCCCACATCGCCCTATAGGGACAATGGGGGTCATCTATGGGGCCATGGCCAGCCCCACATCGCCCTATAGGGACAATGGGGGTCATCTATGGGGCCATGGCCAGCCCCACATCGCCCTATAGGGACAATGGGGGTCATCTATGGGGCCATGGCCAGCCCCACATCGCCCTATAGGGACAATGGGGGTCATCTATGGGGCCATGGCCAGCCCCACATCGCCCTATAGGGACAATGGGGGTCATCTATGGGTCATGGCCAGCCCCACATCGCCCTATAGGGACAATGGGGGTCATCTATGGGGCCATGGCCAGCCCCACATCGCCCTATAGGGACAATGGGGGTCATCTATGGGGCCATGGCCAGCCCCACATCGCCCTATAGGGACAATGGGGGTCATCTATGGGGCCATGGCCAGCCCCACATCGCCCTATAGGGACAATGGGGGTCATCTATGGGGCCATGGCCAGCCCCACATCGCCCTATAGGGACAATGGGGGTCATCTATGGGGCCATGGCCAGCCCCACATCGCCCTATAGGGACAATGGGGGTCATCTATGGGGCCATGGCCAGCCCCACATCGCCCTATAGGGACAATGGGGGTCATCTATGGGGCCATGGGGGTTCTATAAAGGCAGGGGGGTCCTTGTTATGGGGGGGGTCCTTACTTTAGGTAGGGGTCCTTATATTGGGTAGGGGTCCCTATTTGGGGGGGGGTCCTTATATTGGGTAGGGGTCTTTAATTTGGGGGGGGTCTTTAATTTGGGGGGGGTCCCTTAATTTGGGGGGGGTCCTTATATTGAGTAGGGGTCCCTTATTTTGGGGGGGGTCCTTATATTGGGTAGGGGTCCCTATTTGGGGGGGGTCCCTTAATTTGGGTGGGGGTCCTTATATTGTGGGGGGGTCCCTATTTGGGTGGGGGTCTTTAATTTGGGGGGGGTCCCACCTACGTGAAGCTGAGTTTGATGCAAGGCAGGGGGGTCCTTATATTGGGTAGGGGTCTTTAATTTGGGGGGGGGTCTTAATTTGGGGGGGGGTCCTTAATTTGGGGGGGGTCCCACCTGCGTGAAGCCGAGTTTGATGCAAGGCAGGGGGGTCCTTGTTATGGGGGGGGTCCTTAATTTGGGGGGGGTCCCTTAATTTGGGTAGGGGTCTTTATTTGGGGGGGGTCTTTATTTGGGGGGGGGGTCTTTATTTGGGGAGGGGTCCTTATATTGGGTAGGGGTCCCTATTTGGGGGGGGGTCTTTAATTTGGGGGGGGTGTCTTTATTTGGGGGGGGGTCCCTATTTGGGGGGGGTCTTTAATTTGGGGGGGGTCCTTGTTATGGGGGGGGTCCCTTATATTGGGTAGGGGTCGTTATATTGGGGGGGGTCCTTTATTTGAGTAGGGGTCCCTATTTGGGGGGGGGTCCCTTAATTTGGGTAGGGGTCTTTATATTCGGGGGGGTCTTTATTTGGGGGGGGGTCTTTAATTTGGGGGGGGGTCCTTATATTGGGTAGGGGTCCCTTATATTGGGTAGGGGTCCCCTATTTGGGGGGGGGGTCCCTTAATTTGGGTAGGGGTCCCTTAATTTGGGGGGGGGTCTTTAATTTGGGGGGGGGGTCCTTGTTATGGGGGGGGTCCCTATTTGGGGGGGGGTCTTTATTTGGGGGGGGTCCCACCTGCGTGAAGCCGAGTTTGATGCGCCGCTGTTTGAAGGTCCTCGCGAACTGCTCCAGCTCCTCCAGGTCACTGGGCTCCTCCGGGGGGGGCGCGGGGGGGTCCCCGGCTTTAAGGGGGGGAGGGGGGGCGTCGGGGGGGGGGCGGGAGGGGGGCTGGGGGGGGGGGATATAAAGGGTTAATGGGGGGGATATAGGGTTAATGGGGGATTGGGGGGGGTTAATGGGATATAAAGGGTTAATAGGGGATTTTGGGGGGGATATAAAGGGTTAATGGGGGATTTGGGGGGGGTTAATGGGATATAAAGGGTTAATGGGGGATTTGGGGGGATATAAAGGGTTAATGGGGGGGTTTGGGGGGGATTAATGGGATATAAAGGGTTAATAGGGGGGATAAAGGGTTAATGGGGGGGATATAAAGGGTTAATGGGGGGGATAAAGGGTTAATGGGGGGGATAAAGGGTTAACAAGGGGGTTAATGGGATATAAAGGGTTAATGGGATTTGGGGGGGTATAAAGGGGATATGGGGGGGGATTAATGGGATATAAAGGGTTAATAGGAGATTTGAGGGGGGATTAATGGGATATAAAGGGTTAATGGGGGATTTGGGGGGGGGATATATAGGGTTAATGGGATTTGGGGGGGATTAATGGGACATAAAAGGGTTAATAGGAGATTTGAGGGGGGATTAATGGGATATAAAGGGTTAATGGGGGATTTGGGGGGGGGATATATAGGGTTAATGGGATTTGGGGGGGGTTAATGGGATATAAAGGGTTAATGGGGGGATTTGGGGGGGGTTAATGGGATATAAGGGGATAATAGGGGAATTGGGGGGGATATAAAGGGTTAATGGGGGGGATAAAGGGTTAATGGGGGGGTTTAATGGGGTATAAAGGGTTAATGGGGGAATTTGGGGGGGGATAAAGGGGGTTAATAGGGGGGATAAAGGGTTAATGGGGGGGATAAAGGGTTAATGGAGGGGTTTGGGGGGGTATAAAGGGTTAATGGGGGTTAATGGGGGGTATAAAGGGTTAATGGGGGATATAAAGGGTTAATAGGGGGGATATAGGGTTAATAGGGGATATAAAGGGTTAATGGGGGGGATATAAAGGGTTAATGGGGGGGATATAAAGGGTTAATGGGGGGATAAAGGGTTAATGGGGGATATAAAGGGTTAATGGGGGGGATAAAGGGTTAATGGGGGGGATAAAGGGTTAATGGGGGGGGTTAATGGGGTATAAAGGGTTAATGGGGGGGTTTGGGGGGGGATATGGGATATAAAGGGTTAATAGGGGGGATATAGGGTTAATAGGGGGGATAAAGGGTTAATAGGGGGGTTTAATGGGGTATAAAGGGTTAATGGGGGATTTGGGGGGGATTAATGGCATATAAAGGGTTAATGGGGGGATTTGGGGGGGGTTTAATGGGATATAAAGGGTTAATGGGGGATTTGGGGGGATATAAAGGGTTAATGGGGGGGTTTGGGGGGGGGATATGGGATATAAAGGGTTAATAGGGGGGATATAGGGTTAATGGGGGGGTTTAATGGGGTATAAAGGGTTAATGGGGGATTTGGGGTGGGTATAAAGGGTTAATAGGGGGGATATAGGGTTAATGGGGGGGTTAATGGGATATAAAGGGTTAATAGGGGATTTGAGGGGGGGTTTAAGGGGATATAAAGGGTTAATGGGGGATTTGGGGGGGGATATAAAGGGTTAATGGGGGGGTTTAATGGGATATAAGGGGTTAATGGGATTTGGGGGGGGATATAAAGGGTTAATGGGGGATTTGAGGGGGGTTAATGGGATTTAAAGTGTTAATGGGGGATTTGGGGGGGGATATAAAGGGTTAATGGGGGGTTAATGGGGTATAAAGGGTTAATAGGGGATTTGGGGGGATATAAAGGGTATATGGGGGGGTTAATGGGATATAAAGGGTTAATGGGATATAAAGGGTTAATGGGATTTGGGGGGGGATATAAAGGGTTAATGGGGGGGTTTAATGGGGTATAAAGGATTAATGGGGGATTTGAGGGGGGGATATAAAGGGTTAATGGGGGATTTGGGGGGGACACAAAGGGTTAATGGGGGGTTTAATGGGATTTAAAGGGTTAATGGGGGATTTAATGGGATATAAAGGGTTAATAGGGGATTGGGGGGGGTATAAAGGGTATATGGGGGGGATTAGTGGGATATAAAGGGTTAATAGGGGATTTTGGGGGGGGACACAAGGGGTTAATGGGGGGGTTAATGGGATTTAAAGGGTTAATGGGGGTTTTGGGGGGGTATAAAGGGTTAATGGGGGGATTTAATGGGATATAAAGGGTTAATGGGATTTGGGGGGGGGATATATAGGGTTAATAGGGGATTTGAGGGGGGGTTAATGGGATATAAAGGGTTAATGGGATTTGGGGGGGGTTAATGGGGGATTTTGGGGATATTTGGGGGGGATTTGGGGCACTTTGGGGCCATTTGTGGTATTTTGGGGTGGATTTGGGGTTTTTTGGGGTGGATTTGGGGCATTTTGGGGTGGATTTGGGGTTTTTAGGGTCCATTTTGGGGCCGTTTGTGGTATTTTGGGGTGGATTTGGGGTTTTTTGGGCTGGATTTGGGTGTTTTTGTGAGTTTTTTTGGGTTTTTGGGGGGCTTTTGGGGTTTTTAGGGTGAATTAGTGGGATTTTGGGGTGAATTAGTGGGATTTTGGGGTGGATTTGGGGTATTTTTGGGGTGGATTTGGGGTTTTTTGGGGTTTTTTGGGGGGGTTTTGGGGTTTTTTGGAGTGGATTTGGGGTATTAGGGTCCATTTTGGGGCCATTTGCGGTATTTTGGGGTGGATTTGGGGTATTTTGGGGTGGATTTGGGGTTTTTTGGGCTGGATTTGGGTGTTTTTGTGAGTTTTTTGGGTTTTGGGGGGGGTTTTGGGGTTTTTAGGGTGAATTAGAGGGATTTTGGAATGGATTAGTGGGATTTTGGGGTGGATTTGGGGTTTTTAGGGGTGGATTTGGGGTATTTTGGGGTGGATTTGGGGTATTTTTGGGTTTTTAGGGGGGTTTTGGGGTTTTTTGGGGTGGATTTGGGTTTTTTGGGGTGAATTAGTGGGATTTTGGGGTGTTTTGGGGCTATTTTTGGGGTATTTTTGGGGTATTTGGGGGTATTTTGGGGCTATTTTGGGGGCTTTGGGGGTTTTTGGGGTGGATTTGGTCTATTTTTGGTGTATTTTGGGCTATTTTGGGGTATTTGGGGCTATTTTTGGGGTATTTTTGTGTTTTTTGGAGTTTTTTTTGGTATTTTGGGGTTATTTGGGGCTATTTTGGGGTATTTTTTTGCTATTTTGGGGCTATTTTGGGCTATTTTTGTGGTATTTTGGGCTATTTTAAGTTATTTTGGGTTATTTTGGGGTATTTTGGGGTATTTTGGGGTATTTTTGGGGTATTTTGGGCTATTTTGGGGTATTTTTGGGGTATTTTGGGCTATTTTTGGGGTATTTGGGGCTATTTTGGGCTATTTTGGGCTATTTTGGGGGTATTTTGGGGTTTTGGGGGTGGATTTGGGGTATTTTTGGGGTATTTGGGGGGTTTTTTGGGCTATTTTTGGGGTATTTGGGGCTACTTGGGGCTATTTTGGGGGTATTTTTGTGGTTTTTCGGGTTTTTTTTGTATTTTTGGGCTATTTTTGGGCTATTTTTGGGCTATTTTTGGGCTATTTTGGGCTATTTTGGGGCTATATTTGGGGTATTTTGGGGGTATTTTGAGGTTTTTGGGGTGGATTTGGGGTATTTTTGTGGTTTTTTGGGTATTTTTGGTATTTATGCTATTTTAGGGCTATTTTTGGGGTATTTTTGGACTATTTCGGGCTATTTTGGGGGTATTTTGGGCTATTTTGGGCTATTTTTTGGGGCTATTTTGGGCTATTTTGGGCTACTTTTGGGGCTATTTTGGGGTATTTTGGGCTATTTTGGGCTATTTTTGGGCTATTTTGGGCTATTTTTGGGGTATTTTGGGGTTTTGGGGGTGGATTTGGGGTATTCTTGGGGTATTTGGGGGGTTTTTGGGCTATTTTTGGGGTATTTGGGGCTATTTTTGGCTATTTTGGGCTATTTTGGGGGTATTTTTGTGGTTTTTCGGGTTTTTTTTGTATTTTTGGGCTATTTTTGGGCTATTTTTGGGGTATTTTGGGCTATTTTGGGTGTTTTTGAGGTGGATTTGGGGTATTTTTGTGTTTTTTTGGGTATTTTTGGTATTTTTGGGCTATTTTGGGCTATTTTGGGGGTATTTTGGGGTATTTTGGGGCTATTTTGGGCTATTTTGGGCTATTTTTGGGGTATTTTGGGGTTTTGGGGGTGGATTTGGGGTATTTTTGGGGTATTTGGGGGGTTTTTGGGCTATTTTTTGGGTATTTGGGGCTATTTTTGGGTATTTTGGGCTATTTTTGGCTATTTTTGGCTATTTTGGGCTATTTTGGGGGTATTTTTGTGGTTTTTCGGGTTTTTTTTGGTATTTTTGGGCTATTTTTGGGCTATTTTTGGGCTATTTTGGGCTATTTGGGGCTATTTTTGGGGTATTTTGGGCTATTTCGGGCTATTTTGGGGCTATTTTGGGTGTTTTGGGGCTATTTTGGGGTATTTTTGGGCTATTTTGGGCTATTTTGGGCTATTTTGGGTTATTTTAGGTTATTTTGGTCGGTACCTGCTGTGTGCTGCCCGCTCGGGGGTCTCTGTGCAGCAGCCCCCCCGTGTTCTGAGGTAGCTGAAACAGGCTGGGGGGGGGCAGCAGCCCTGGAACACACACAGACAGGGGGGTGAATGGGGACCCCCCATAGGACACAATGGGACCCCCCATAGGACAGACTGGGACCCCCCATAGAACACAATGGGACCCCCCCATAGAACACAATGGGACCCCCCCATAGGACACAATGGGACCCCCCCCCCCCATAGGACACAATGGGACCCCCCATAGAACAGACTGGGACCCCCCATAGAACACAATGGGACCCCCCCATAGGACACAATGGGACCCCCCATAGGACACAATGGGACCCCCCATAGAACAGACTGGGACCCCCCATAGGACACAATGGGACCCCCCATAGAACAGACTGAGACCCCCCATAGGACACAATGGGACCCCCCCCCATAGGACACAATGGGACCCCCCATAGAACAGACTGGGACCCCCCATAGGACACAATGGGACCCCCCATAGGACACAATGGGATCCCCCCATAGAACAGACTGGGACCCCCCATAGGACACAATGGGACCCCCTCCATAGGACACAATGGGACCCCCCCCATAGGACACAATGGGACCCCCCCATAGGACACAATGGGACCCCCCATAGGACACAATGGGACCCCCCCCCATAGGACACAATGGGACCCCAAGAACAGCCCCACATAAAGACAATAGGGACCCCAAATGAAGACCCCAATGATGCCCCCAAATAGAGACCCCTGAGCCCCCCATGACCTCCTGACCCACCCCCATGACCCCTGACCCCATGACCCCCCCATGACCTCCTGACCCCCCGTGACCCCTGACCCCTGACCCTACTGACCCCCTGACCCCCCACTGACCCTGCTGACCCCTGACCCACCCGTGACCTCCTGACCCCCCATGACCTCGCTGACCCCCCCATGACCTGTGACCCCTGACCCCCCCACGACCCCTGACCCCATGACCTCCCCATGACCTGCTGACCCCTGACCCTACTGACCCCCTGACCCCCCATGACCCAATGACCCCTGACCCTAATGACCCCCCACTGACCCTGCTGACCCCTGACCCCCCCATGACCCCTGACCCCATGACCTCCCCACTGAACCCTGACCCCCCATGACCCCTGACCCCCTGACCCCCATGACCTGTGACCCCTGACCCCCCCATGACCCCTGACCCCCTGACCCCCCCATGACCTGTGACCCCTGACACCCCTGACCCCTGACCCCCCATGATCTCTGACCCCTGACCCCATGACCTCCCTGTGACCCCTGACCCCATGACCCCCCCGTGACCCCTGACCCCACCTTGCTGTCCCTGTTGTGTTGGTGGCAGCAGGAATTGAGCCGACGGGGGAACAAGGACCAACTGCTGCAGCTGGAGGAGCTGGTGGAGATCCTATAGATTGTATAGGGTGTATGGGGTTATATAGGGGATATAGGGGATAATATAGGGGATATAGGGGGTTATATAGGGGATATATAGGGGATATAGGGGATATATGGGGTTATATAGGGGATATATGGGGTTATATAGGGGATATATGGGGTTATATAGGGGATATGGGGTTATATAGGGGATATATGGGGTTATATAGGGGATATGGGGTTATATAGGGGATATATGGGGTTATATAGGGGATATATGGGGTTATATAGGGGATATGGGGTTATATAGGGGATATATGGGGTTATATAGGGGATATGGGGTTATATAGGGGATATATGGGGTTATATAGGGGATATATGGGGTTATATAGGGGATATGGGGTTATATAGGGGATATATGGGGTTATATAGGGGATATGGGGTTATATAGGGGATATATGGGGTTATATAGGGGATATATGGGGTTATATAGGGGATATGGGGTTATATAGGGGATATATGGGGTTATATAGGGGATATGGGGTTATATAGGGGATATATGGGGTTATATAGGGGATATATGGGGTTATATAGGGGATATGGGGTTATATAGGGGATATATGGGGTTATATAGGAGATATATGGGGTTATATAGGGGATATGGGGTTATATAGGGGATATATGGGGTTATATAGGGGATATATGGGATTATATAGGGGATATAGGGGATAATATGGGGAATATAGGGGATAATATAGGGGATATATGGGATATATAGGGGATATATGGGGTTATATAGGGGATATAGGGGATATAGGGGGAACAAGGACCAGCTGCTGCAGCTGGAGGAGCTGGTGGAGATCCTATAGATTGTATAGGATATCATATAGATATATGGGATATAATATAGATATATGGGATTATATAGGGGATATATGGGGATATATGGGATAATATAGGGGATATAGGGGATATAGGGGGAACAAGGACCAACTGCTGCAGCTGGAGGAGCTGGTGGAGGTCCTATAGATTGTATAGGGTATATGGGATTATATAGGGGATAATATAGATATATGGGATATATAGGGGATATATGGGATATATAGAGGATATAGGGGATATATGGGATTATATAGGATAATATAGGGGATATAGGGATATATGGGATTATATAGGGGATATAGGGGATAATATGGGGGATATAGGGGAATATAGGGGGAACAAGGACCAGCTGCTGCAGCTGGAGGAGCTGGTGGAGGTCCTATAGAGTATATAGGGTATATGGGGTTATATAGGGTTATATAGGGGATATAGGGGATATATGGGATATATAGGGGATATATGGGGTTATATAGGGGATATATGGGATATAGGGGGAACAAGGACCAACTGCTGCAGCTGGAGGAGCTGGTGGAGATCCTATAGATTGTATAGGGTGTAATATAGATATATGGGGTTATATAGGGGATATATGGGGTTATATAGGGGATATAGGGGATATATGGGGTTATATAGGGGATATAGGGGATATATGGGATATATGGGGGATATAGGGGATATATAGGGGATAATATAGGGAATATAGGGGGAACAAGGACCAGCTGCTGCAGCTGGAGGAGCTGGTGGAGGTCCTATAGATTGTATAGGATGTATGGGGTTATATAGGGGATATATGGGATATATAGGGGATATATGGGATTATATAGGGGATATATGGGATATATGGGATATATAGGGGATATATGGGGTTATATAGGGGATAATATAGGGGATATAGGGGATATAGGGGGAACAAGGACCAACTGCTGCAGCTGGAGGAGCTGGTGGAGATCCTATAGATTGTATAGGGGATCATATAGATATATGGGATATATAGGGGATATAGGGGATATATGGGATATAGGGGATAATATAGGGGATATAGGGGGAACGAGGACCAGCTGCTGCAGCTGGAGGAGCTGGTGGAGGTCCTATAGATTGTATAGGATATATGGGGTTATATAGGGGATAATATGGGATTATATAGGATAATATAGGGGATATATGGGATAATATAGGGGATATAGGGGGAACAAGGACCAGCTGCTGCAGCTGGAGGAGCTGGTGGAGATCCTATAGATTGTATAGGATAATATAGATATATGGGATTATATAGGATAATATATGGGATATATGGGATATATAGGGGATATATGGGGAATATAGGGGATAATATAGGGGATATAGGGGGAACAAGGACCAACTGCTGCAGCTGGAGGAGCTGGTGGATGTCCTATAGATTATATAGGATATATGGGATTATATAGGATAATATAGGGGATATATGGGATTATATAGGGGATATAGGGGGATATAGGGGGATATAGGGGATATAGGGGATATAGGGGGATATGGGGGATATAGGGGATATAGGGGGATATGGGGGGATATAGGGGATATAGGGGATATAGGGGATATAGGGGGATATGGGGGATATAGGGGATATAGGGGGATATGGGGATATAGGGGATATAGGGGATATAGGAGATATAGGGGACATTATGGGGATATGGGGGTAATGGGGACATTATGGGGGCAATAGGGGATAATGGGGGCACTGGGGACATTGGGGTTTCCATGGGGACATTGGGGTCTCTATGGGGTCACTGTGTTCCCTATGGAGTCATGGGGGCTCTATGGGGTCTCTATGGGGTCCCTATGGGGCCATGGGGGTGTTGTGGGTCTCTATGTGGCCATGGGGGCTCTATGGGGTCACCATGTTCCCTATGGGGCCATAGGGGCTCTATGGGGTCACTATGGGGTCCCTATGTGGCCATGGGGGCTCTATGGGGTCACTGGGTTCCCTATGGGGCCATGGGGGCTCTATGGGGTCACTGTGTTCCCTATGGGGCCATAGGGGCTCTATGGGGTCACTATGGGGCCATGGGGATGTTGTGGGTCCCTATGTGGCCATGGGGGCTCTATGGGGTCACTGGGTTCCCTATGGGGCCATGGGGGCTCTATGGGGTCACTGTGTTCCCTATGGGGCCATAGGGGCTCTATGGGGTCACTATGGGGCCATGGGGATGTTGTGGGTCCCTATGTGGCCATGGGGGCTCTATGGGGTCACTGTGTTCCCTATGGGGCCATGGGGGCTCTATGGGGCCATGGGGGCTCTATGGGGTCACTGTGTTCCCTATGGGGCCATGGGGGCTCTATGGGGCCATAGGGGCTCTATGGGGTCACTGTGTTCCCTATGGGGCCATAGGGGCTCTATGGGGTCACTGTGTTCCCTATGGGGCCATAGGGGCTCTATGGGGTCACTGTGTTCCCTATGGGGCCATGGGGGTGTTGTGGGTCTCTATGTGGCCATGGGGGCTCTATGGGGTCGCTGTGTTCCCTATGGGGCCATGGGGGCTCTATGGGGTCACTATGGGGTCCCTATGTGGCTATGGGGGCTCTATGGGGCCATGGGGGCTCTATGGGGTCACTGTGTTCCCTATGGGGCCATGGGGGCTCTATGGGGCTATGGGGGCTCTATGGGGCCATGGGGGCTCTATGGGGTCACCATGTTCCCTATGGGGCCATGGGGTCTCTATGGGGTCTCTATGGGGCCATGGGGGTGTTGTGGGTCCCTATGGGGCCATGGGGGCTCTATGGGGTCGCTGTGTTCCCTATGGGGCCATGGGGGCTCTATGGGGTCACTATGGGGTCCCTATTTGGCTATGGGGGCTCTATGGGACCATTGGGGCTCTATGGGGTCACTGTGTTCCCTATGGGGCCATAGGGGCTCTATGGGGTCACTGTGTTCCCTATGTGGCCACAGGGGCTCTATGGGGTCACTGTGTTCCCTATGGGGCCATGGGGTCTCTATGGGATCCCTATATGGCCATGGGGGCTCTATGGGGTCGCTGTGTTCCCTATGGGGCCATTAGGACATTGGGGTCTCTATGGGGTCTCTATGGGGCCATGGGGGTGTTGTGGGTCCCTATGGGGCCACGGGGGCTCTATGGGGTCACCATGTTCCCTATGGGGCCATGTGGACATTGGGGTCTCTATGGGGTCTCTATGGGGCCATGGGGGTGTTGTGGGTCTCTATGTGGCCATGGGGGCTCTATGGGGTCGCTGTGTTCCCTATGGGGCCATGGGGGCTCTATGGGGTCACTATGGGGTCCCTATGTGGCTATGGGGGCTCTATGGGGCTATGGGGGCTCTATGGGGTCACTGTGTTTCCTATGGGGCCATGGGGGCTCTATGGGGTCGCTGTGTTCCCTATGGGGCCATGGGGGCTCTATGGGGTCACTATGGGGTCCCTATGTGGCTATGGGGGCTCTATGGGGCTATGGGGGCTCTATGGGGTCACTGTGTTCCCTATGGGGCCATAGGGGCTCTATGGGGTCACTGGGTTCCCTATGGGGCCATAGGGGCTCTATGGGGTCGCTGTGTTCCCTATGGGGCCATGGGGGCTCTATGTGGCCATGGGGTCTCTATGGGGCCGTGGGGACATTGAGGTCTCTATGGGGTCCCTATGGGGTCATGGGGGCTCTATGGGGTCACTGTGTTCCCTATGGGGCCATAGGGGCTCTATGGGGCCATGGGGGCTCTATGGGGTCACTGTGTTCCCTATGTGGCTATGGGGGCTCTATGGGGTCATGGGGTCTCTATGGGGTCCCTATGGGGTCTCACCTGCGCCGTCAGCTGGATGGGGTGGGAGAGGGGCAGCGCCGTGGACCCCCCCTCGGTGGTGGCGGCAGCGTTGGGGGCGGCATTGGGGGCGTTATGGGGGGGGTTATGGGGGTTATGGGGGGCTATGGGGTTGTTATGGGGGGCTATGGGGTTGTTATGGGGCGATATGGGGTTGTTATGGGGTGAGGGATGTGGGGTGTGATGGTGGACGGCGGCCGCCAGGAGCTGCTGCTGCAATAGGAGCTGCTGGGGGGCGGGGAGCAGCGCGGCCAGCTATGGGGCAGTATGGGGGGATATGGGGCGGTTATGGGGGATATGGGGGGGTATGGGGGGATATGGGGCCGTATGGGGGGTTATGGGGCCGTATGGGGGGTTATGGGGCAGTATGGGGGGTTATGGGGCCGTATGGGGGGATATGGGGCCGTATGGGGGGTTATGGGGCCATATGGGGGGATATGGGGCCGTATGGGGGGTTATGGGGCCGTATGGGGGGTTATGGGGCGGTTATGGGGTGGGGGGATATGGGGGGATATGGGGGGGTATGGGGGGTTATGGGGCCGTATGGGGGGTTATGGGGCGGTAATGGGGGATATGGGGCCGTATGGGGGGTTATGGGGCAGTATGGGGGGTTATGGGGCCGTATGGGGGGTTATGGGGCGGTAATGGGGGATATGGGGCCGTATGGGGGGTTATGGGGCAGTATGGGGGGTTATGGGGCCGTATGGGGGGTTATGGGGCAGTATGGGGGGATATGGGGCAGTATGGGGGGATATGGGGCCGTATGGGGGGTTATGGGGCCGTATGGGGGGTTATGGGGCCGTATGGGGGGATATGGGGCAGTATGGGGGGTTATGGGGCCGTATGGGGGGTTATGGGGCCGTATGGGGGGATATGGGGCAGTATGGGGGGTTATGGGGCCGTATGGGGGGTTATGGGGCAGTTATGGGGTGGTTATGGGGTGGGGGGATATGGGGCCGTATGGGGGGTTATGGGGTCGGGGCGGTTATGGGGCGGTAATGGGGGATATGGGGGGGTATGGGGGGATATGGGGCCGTATGGGGGGGGAATGGGGTCGGGGCGGTTATGGGGTGGTAATGGGGTGGTTATGGGGTGGGGGGATATGGGGGGATACGGGGGGTATGGGGGGATATGGGGCAGTATGGGGGGGAATGGGGTTGGGGCGGTTATGGGGCGGTTATGGGGTGGTTATGGGGTGGTTATGGGGTGGGGGGATATGGGGGGATATGGGGCCGTATGGGGGGTTATGGGGTCGGGGCGGTTATGGGGCGGTAATGGGGTGGGGGGATATGGGGGGATATGGGGGGTATGGGGGGATATGGGGCCGTATGGGGGGTTATGGGGCCGTATGGGGGGTTATGGGGCAGTATGGGGGGTTATGGGGTCATATGGGGCGGTTATGGGGCAGTATGGGGGGTTATGGGGCGGTTATGGGGGATATGGGGGGATATGGGGCCGTATGGGGGGTTATGGGGCAGTATGGGGGGTTATGGGGCGGTTATGGGGGATATGGGGGGATATGGGGCCGTATGGGGGGTTATGGGGCAGTATGGGGGGTTATGGGGGATATGGGGGGGTATGGGGGGATATGGGGCCGTATGGGGGGTTATGGGGCGGTAATGGGGGATATGGGGTCGTATGGGGGGTTATGGGGGGATATGGGGCAGTATGGGGGGTTATGGGGCCGTATGGGGGGTTATGGGGTCGGGGCAGTTATGGGGCGGTAATGGGGTGGTAATGGGGTGGGGGGATATGGGGGGATATGGGGCCGTATGGGGGGATATGGGGCCGTATGGGGGGATATGGGGCCGTATAGGGGGTTATGGGGTCGGGGCGGTAATGGGGTGGGGGGATATGGGGGGATATGGGGGGGTATGGGGTGTTAATGGGATGGGGGGATATGGGGGTTATGGGGGGCATTAATGGGGTTTGGGGTATGGGATATGGGGTCATGGGGATGTATGGGGCCATGGATGGGGTTATATGGGGTTATATGGGGTTATATGGGGTTATATGGGGTTATATGGGGTTATATGGGGATGTATAGGGTTATATGGGGTTATATAGGGATGTATAGGGCCGTGATATGGGGTTATATGGGATGTATGGGGTTATATGGGATGTATGGGGTTATATGGGGTTATATGGGGTTATATGGGATGTATAGGGCCATGATATGGGGTTATATGGGGTTATATGGGTTATATGGGATGTATGGGGTTATATGGGGTTATATGGGGTTATATGGGGTTATATGGGTTATATGGGATGTATGGGGTTATATGGGGTTATATGGGGTTATATGGGGTTATATGGGTTATATGGGATGTATGGGGCCGTGTTATGGGGTTATATGGGCACAGATCAGTGTGTGAGCACCATGTGACCCCACCTCACCCCGTGACCCCAATGACCCCAATGACCCTTAATGACCCCCATGACCCTTAATGACCCCAATGACCTTTAGTGACCCCTGTGACCTGTGTGACCCCAATGACCCCATGACCCCAATGAATCTTAATGACCCCAATGACCCAGACAACCACATGACCCCCGGTGACCCCATGACCCTATATGACCCCATGACCCCCCGGTGACCCCATGACCCCCCGATGACCCCATGACCCCGTGACCCCGTCTCACCCCCAGCTGGTTCCCGCCCAACATCAGCGCTGGGGGGGGCACGTGGGGGGGGGGCGGCTCCGGGGGGGCAGCGTCAACCTGGACACGGACAATGGGGGATATAGGGGGTATAGGGGGATATGGGGGATATATGGGGTCTATGGGGGTCTATGGGGTCTATATATGGGGGATATGGGGTCTATGGGGGCTATATATGGGGTCTATAGGGGCTATGGGGGGTATATATAGGGTCTATGAAGGCTATGGGGGGGTCTATGGGGTCTGTGGGGGGCTATGGGGGATATATATGGGGTCTGTGGAGGGTATATGGGGTCTATGGGGTATATATATGGGGTCTATGGGGTCTATGGGGTATATGAGGGGGTCTATGGGGGCTATATATGGGGGCTATGGGGGTGTCTATGGGGTCTGTGGGGGGCTATGGGGGATATATATGGGGTCTATGGGGGCTATATATGGGGTATATGGGGGAGCTATGGGGTCTATGGGGGTCTATGGGGGTCTATGGGTGGTCTATGGGGGGCTATGGGGTCTATATATGGGGTATATGGGGTATATGGGGGGTCTATGGGGTCTTTGGGGGGTCTATGGGGGTCTATGGGGTCTATGGGTGGTCTATGGGGGGCTATGGGGTCTATATATGGGGTATATGGGGTATATGGGGGGTCTATGGGGTCTTTGGGGGGTCTATGGGGGGGCTATGGGGTCTATAGGGGGCTATGGGGGTCTATGGGAGTTGTGGGGGCTATATATGGGGTATATGGGGTCTATGGGGGGCTATGGGGGTCTATAGGGTCTGTATATGGGGTCTATGGGGTCTATATATGGGGTATATAGGGTCTATGGGGGGGCTATGGGGGGGTCTATGAGGTCTGTGGGGTCTATGGGGTCTATGGGGTCTATGTGGTCTATATATGGGGTCTATGGAGTCTATATATGGGATATATGGGGGGTATATGGGGTCTATGGGGTCTATGGGTGGACTATGGGGTGTCTATGGGGGGTCTATGGGGGGTCTGTGGGGGATATGGGGTCTGTGGGGGGTCTATGGGGTCTATGGGGTCTATGGGGGGGTCTATAGGGTATATGGGGGGGTGTGGGGGGGTCTATGGGGGGTCTACGAGGTCTATGGGGGGTCTATGGGGTATAGGGGGTCTATTGGGGGGTCTATGGGGTATAAATGGGGTATATGGGGTCTATGGGGTCTATGGGGTCTATGGGGTATAGGGGGTCTATGGGGGGGTCTTGTGGGGTCTATGGGGGGTCTATGGGGTCTATGGGGGGTCCTTTCAGGGGGGATCAGTGGGTTATTTGGGGTCACTCCCAAGGGGCTTTTGGGGCAAATTTGGGGCAATTTGGGGCATTTTTGGGGGTGGGATTTTTTTTGGGGGGGGGTCACATTTGGGGTGAGGATTTGGGGCCTTTTGCCTTTAGTTTGGGGCTGATTTTGGGGCATTTCGGGGCCATTTTGGGGCCGTTTGGGCTCGTGGTGATTTTGGGGCATTTTGGGCTGATTTGGGGCATTTTTGGGGCTCCCCCTTTTGGGGCCGTTTCCTGTTTTGCTGCCACCCCCGGGGCCGGGATTTCCCCCCCCACCCCAAAATGAGTCAAAACGAAACAGGAACTTATGGGGCTGGGGGGAACTTATGGGGCTGGGGGGAACTTATGGGGCTGGGGGGGAACTTATGGGGCTGGGGGGAACTTATGGGGCTGGGGGGAGAACTTATGGGGCTGGGGGGGGAACTTATGGGGCTGGGGGGGGAACTTATGGGGCTGGGGGGAACTTATGGGGCTGGGGGAACTTATGGGGCTGGGGGCGAACTTATGGGGCTGGGGGGAACTTATGGGGCTGGGGGGAACTTATGGGGCTGGGGGCACTTGTGGGGCTGGGGGGAACTTATGGGGCTGGGGGGGGGGAAACTTATGGGGCTGGGGGGGAACTTATGGGGCTGGGGGAAAATTATGGGGCTGGGGGAAAATTATGGGGCTGGGGGGGGGGAAACTTATGGGGCTGGGGGGGAATTTATGGGGCTGGGGGGAACTTATGGGGCTGGGGGGGAACTTATGGGGCTGGGTGGGGAATTTATGGGGCTGGGGGGAACTTATGGGGCTGGGGGAACTTATGGGGCTGGGGGGGGGAACTTATGGGGCTGGGGGGGAACTTATGGGGCTGGGGGGGGAACTTATGGGGCTGGGGGGACTTATAGGGCTGGGGGGAACTTATGGGGCTGGGGGGAACTTATGGGGCTGGGTGGGGAATTTATGGGGCTGGGGGGGAAAATTATGGGGTTGGGGGGGAACTTATGGGGCTGGGGAAACTTATGGGGCTGGGGGGGATCTTATGGGGCTGGGGGGGATCTTATGGGGCTGGGGGGGACTTATGGGGCTGGGGGAACTTATGGGGCTGGGGGGGGAACTTATGGGGCTGGGGGGAACTTATGGGGCTGGGGGGGAACTTATGGGGCTGGGGGGGCACTTGTGGGGCTGGGGGTGTCTTACCTTGGCTCCAGGTGGGGTGAAGGGGGGGGCGTTGTGCTGCTGGGCCTGTGGGGGTAACGAGGGTTCAGGGGGGCTGCCCCACAGCGCCCCATAACCGCCCCATAGCGCCCCATAGCGCCCCATAGCGCCCCATAGCGCCCCATAGCTCACCTGGTGGTTCGTGTCGGGTCCATTTCTTTCTGTGTCTGCAACAAACGGTGCCACCCCATAGCGTCCCACAGCGCCCCATAGCGCCCCACGGCCCTGCGGGACCCCAACTCTGTGGGGTGCTGTGGGTCCCTGTGGGGTCTCTATGGGGTCTCTATGGGGTCCCTATGGGTCCCTATGTGTCTCTATGGGGTCCCTATGGGTCTCTATGGGTCTCTATGGGGTGTCTATGGGTCCCTATGGGTCTCTGTGGGGTCTCTATGGGTATCTATGGGTCCCTATGGGGTCTCTATGGGTCTCTATGGGGTCTCTGTGGGTCTCTATGGGTCCCTATGGGGTCTCTATGGGGTCTCTATGGGTCCATATGTGTCCCTATGGGTCTCTATGGGTTCCTATGGGTCCCTATGGTTCTCTATGGGTCCCTATGTGTCCCTATGGGTCTCTATGGGTCCCTGTGGGTCTCTATGGGTCTCTATGTGTCCCTATGGGTCCCTATGGGTCTCTATGTGTCCCTATGGGTCCCTATGGGGTCTCTATGGGTCTCTATGGGTCCCTGTGGGTCCCTATGGGGTCTCTATGGGGTCTCTATGGGTCTCTATGGGTCCCTATGTGTCCCTATGGGTCCCTATGGGTCCATATGGGGTCTCTATGGGTCCCTGTGGGTCCCTATGTGTCCCTATGGGTCTCTATGGGTCTCTATGAGTCCCTATGGGGTCTCTATGGGTCTCTATGGGGTCTCTATGGGTATCTATGGGTCCCTATGGGGTCTCTATGGGTCTCTATGGGTCTCTGTGGGTCTCTATGGTTCCCTATGTGTCCCTATGGGTCTCTATGGGTCCCTGTGGGTCTCTATGTGTCTCTATGTGTCCCTATGGGTCCCTATGGGTCCCTATGGGTCTCTATGGGTCCCTAAGGGTCCCTATGGGTCCCTATGTGTCCCTATGGGTCCATATGGGGTCTCTATGGGTCCCTGTGGGTCCATATGGGTCCCTATGGGTCTCTATGGGGTCCCTATGGGTTCTCTATGGGTCTCTATGGGTCCCTATGGGGTCTCTATGGGTCCATATGTGTCCCTATGGGTCTCTATGGGGTTCCTATGTGTCCCTGTGGGTCTCTATGGGTCCCTATGGGTCTCTATGGGTCTCTATGGGTCCCTGTGGGTCTCTATGGGTCCCTATGTGTCTCTATGGGGTCTCTATGGGGTCCCTATGGGTCTCTATGGGTCCCTATGGGTCTCTGTGGGGTCTCTATGGGTATCTATGGGTCCCTATGGGGTCTCTATGGGGTCTCTGTGGGTCTCTATGGGGTCCCTATGGGTTCCTATGGGGTCTCTATGGGGTCTCTATGTGTCCCTATGGGTCTCTATGGGTCCATATGGGGTCTCTATGGGTCCCTGTGGGTCCCTATGGGTCCCTATGGGTCTCT
Source organism: Coturnix japonica (assembly GCF_054131305.1). Lineage (NCBI taxonomy): Eukaryota > Metazoa > Chordata > Aves > Galliformes > Phasianidae > Coturnix > Coturnix japonica. Next base: position 6,251 of record NW_028189120.1, on the reverse strand, counting down.
ATGTGTCCCTATGGGTCTCTATGTGTCCCTATGGGTCTCTATGGGTCCATATGGGTCCATATGGGTCTCTATGTGTCCCTATGTGTCCCTATGGGTCCCCCTGCCCCACACATCCCCCATTACCTGTGTTGTTGCTGCTGCTGCTGCTGCTCCCCCCGTGTCGCTCCCCCTCGTCGTGGGGCCGGGACATGCTCAGATCTGTGGGGCCAATAGAGATCAATGGGGATCAATAGGGATCAATGGGGATCAATGAGGAGCAATGGGGATCAATGGGGATCAATGGGGAGCAATGGGGAGCAATGGGGATCAATAGGGATCAATGGGGATCAATGGGGAGCAATGGGGAGCAATGGGGAGCAATGGGGAGCAATGGGGATCAATGGGGAGCAATGGGGATCAATGGGGATCAATGGGGATCAATAGTGAGCAATGGGGAGCAATGGGGAGCAATGGGGATCAATGGGGATCAATGGGGAGCAATGGGGAGCAATGGGGATCAATGGGGAGCAATGGGGAGCAATAGGGAGCAATGGGGATCAATGGGGAGCAATAGTGATCAATGGGGATCAATGGGGATCAATGGGGAGCAATGGGGAGCAATGGGGATCAATGGGGAGCAATGGGGATCAATGGGGATCAATGGGGATCAATGGGGAGCAATGGGGAGCAATGGGGAGCAATGGGGATCAATGGGGATCAATGGGGAGCAATGGGGAGCAATGGGGAGCAATGGGGAGCAATAGTGATCAATGGGGAGCAATGGGGAGCAATGGGGATCAATGGGGATCAATGGGGAGCAATGGGGATCAATGGGGATCAATGGGGAGCAATGGGGAGCAATAGGGATCAATGGGGAGCAATGGGGATCAATGGGGAGCAATGGGGATCAATGGGGATCAATAGTGATCAATGGGGATCAATGGGGATCAATGGGGAGCAATGGGGAGCAATGGGGAGCAATGGGGATCAATGGGGATCAATGGGGAGCAATGGGGATCAATGGGGAGCAATGGGGAGCAATGGGGAGCAATGGGGATCAATAGTGAGCAATGGGGATCAATGGGGATCAATGGGGAGCAATGGGGAGCAATGGGGATCAATGGGGATCAATGGGGAGCAATGGGGAGCAATGGGGAGCAATGGGGATCAATGGGGAGCAATGGGGAGCAATGGGGAGCAATGGGGATCAATGGGGATCAATGGGGATCAATGGGGAGCAATGGGGATCAATGGGGATCAATGGGGAGCAATGGGGATCAATGGGGAGCAATGGGGATCAATGGGGAGCAATGGGGAGCAATGGGGATCAATGGGGATCAATGGGGAGCAATGGGGATCAATGGGGATCAATGGGGATCAATGGGGATCAATGGGGATCAATGGGGAGCAATGGGGATCAATGGGGATCAATGGGGATCAATGGGAGTCAATGGGGGTTAATGGGGGTCAATAGGAGTCAATGGGGAGCAATGGGGAGCAATGGGGATCAATGGGGATCAATGGGAGTCAATGGGAGTCAATGGGGATCAATGGGAGTCAATGGGAGTCAATGGGGATCAATGGGAGTCAATGGGAGTCAATGGGAGTCAATGGGGATCAATAGGAGTCAATGGGAGTCAATGGGGGTCAATGGGGATCAATGGGGATCAATAGGAGTCAATGGGAGTCAATGGGGGTCAATGGGGATCAATGGGAGTCAATAGGAGTCAATGGGAGTCAATGGGGGTCAATGGGGAGCAATGGAGCCCAATAGTGATCCCTATTGATCCCTATTGCTCCCTATTGATCCCCATTGATCCCTATTGATCCCTATTTCCCCTATTTCCCATTATTGCCCAGTTTCGCCCCATTTCCCCACCCTCGTTTCGGTTCCGTTTCCCCTTTTTTTGGGGTTTTATTTTTGGGCCCAAATTTACCGAAATTCGCCCCAAAAATGGGAACGGGGCCGAGCTGCGGGGACACCCCGAGGACAGAGCCCCATAGGGAAACATTGAGACCCATAGCGCCCCATAGAGCCCCATAGAAACCCCATAGAGCCCCATAGAGAAACATAGAGCCCCATAGAAACCCCATAGAGCCCCATAGAGAAACATAGAGCCCCATAGAAACCCCATAGAGCCCCATAGAGAAACATAGAGCCCCATAGAAACCCCATAGAGCCCCATAGAGAAACATAGAGCCCCATAGAGAAACATAGAGCCCCATAGGGAAACATAGAGCCCCATAGAGCCCCATAGAGAACCATAGAGCCCCATAGAAACCCCATAGAGCCCCATAGAGAAACACAGAGACCCATAGAGAAACATAGAGCCCCATAGAAACCCCATAGAGCCCCATAGAGAACCATAGAGCCCCATAGAAACCCCATAGAGCCCCATAGAGAACCATAGAGCCCCATAGAAACCCCATAGAGCCCCATAGAGAAACATAGAGCCCCATAGAGACCCCATAGAGCCCCATAGAGAAACATAGAGCCCCATGGAGCCCCATAGAGCCCCATAGGGAAACATAGAGCCCCATAGAAATCCCATAGAGCCCCATAGGGAACCATAGAGCCCCACAGTGCCCCATAGAGACCCATAGAAACCCCATAGAGACCCCATAGGGAACCATAGAGCCCCATAGAGACCCCCCAGTGCCCCATAGGACCCCCAGCACCCCATAGCATCACATAGGACCCCTTAGAACCCCATAGGACCCCACAGTGCCCCATAGGACCCCCCCAGGACCCCATAGGCCCTATCTGCGCCCCATAGGCCTCCATAGGACCCCTTAGCGCCCCATAGCATCACATAGGACCCTACAGTGCCCCATAGGACCCCTTGGCGCCCCATAGGCCCTACCTGCGCCCCATAGGACCCCTTAGCACCCCACAGGACCCCACAGTGCCCCATAGGACCCCTTAGCACCCCATAGGACTCCATAGGACCCCTTGGTGCCCCACAGTGCCCCATAGGACCCCCCCAGCACACCATAGCATCACATAGGACCCCTATAGACCCTCCCACTGCCCCATAGGACCCCCCAGGACCCCATAGGCCTCCATAGGACCCCTTAGCGCCCCATAGCATCACATAGGACCCCTATAGACCCTCCCACTGCCCCATAGGACCCCTTGGCGCCCCACAGGACCCCACAGTGCCCCATAGGACCCCTTAGCACCCCATAGGACTCCATAGGACCCCTTAGTGCCCCACAGTGCCCCATAGGACCCCACAGTGCCCCATAGCATGACATAGGACCCCTATAGACCCTCCCACTGCCCCATAGGACCCCACAGTCCCCCATAGGACCCCTTGGCGCCCCATAGGCCCTACCTGCGCCCCATAGGCTTCCATAGGACCCCTTAGTGCCCCATAGACCCCCCAGGACCCCATAGGCCTCCATAGGACCCCTTAGTGCCCCCCAGTGCCCCATAGGACCCCACAGTCCCCCATAGGACCCCTTGTCGCCCCATAGGCCGTACCTGCGCCCCACATGCCGCCCTCACCATGGCGGCCCCGTCAGCCCCACAGCGCGGCGGGGAATGGGGGAACGTGTGGGGCAGAGCGGGGCCGTCCCGGGGGGGCCCAGGAAGCAGCTGGGAGGAAATGTGGGGCGGGAGAGCGGGGGCGGCGCGATGGGACGGCACACAGCCCCATAGCGCAGCCCCATAGCGCCCTATAGGATCACTGCTGCCCCACACAGCCCCATAGCGCGGCCCTATAGCGCCCTATAGGATCACCGCTGCCCCACACAGCCCCATAGCGCCCTATAGGATCACCGCTGCCCCACACAGCCCCATAGCGCAGCCCTATAGCGCCCTATAGGATCACCGCTGCCCCACACAGCCCCATAGCGCCCTATAGGATCACCGCTGCCCCACACAGCCCCATAGCGCAGCCCCATAGCGCCCTATAGGATCACCGCTGCCCCACACAGCCCCATAGCACCCTATAGGATCACCGCTGCCCCACACAGCCCCATAGCGCCCTATAGGATCACCGCTGCCCCACACAGCCCCATAGCGCCCTATAGGATCACCACTGCCCCACACAGCCCCATAGCGCAGCCCCATAGCGCCCTATAGGATCACTGCTGCCCCACACAGCCCCATAGCACGGCCCTATAGCGCCCTATAGGACCACCGCTGCCCCACACAGCCCCATAGCGCGGCCCTATAGCGCCCTATAGGATCACCGCTGCCCCACACAGCCCCATAGCGCCCTATAGGATCACCGCTGCCCCACACAGCCCCATAGCGCCCTATAGCATCACCGCTGCCCCACACAGCCCCATAGCGCCCTATAGGATCACCGCTGCCCCACACAGCCCCATAGCACGACCCCATAACGCCCTATAGGATCACTGCTGCCCCACACAGCCCCATAGCGCAGCCCCATAGCGCCCTATAGGATCACTGCTGCCCCACACAGCCCCATAGCGCGGCCCCATAGCGCCCTATAGGATCACTGCTGCCCCACACAGCCCCATAGCACGGCCCTATAGCGCCCTATAGGATCACTGCTGCCCCACACAGCCCCATAGCGCCCTATAGGATCACCACAGCCCCATAACGCAGCCCCATAGCGCCCTATAGGATCACCGCTGCCCCACACAGCCCCATAGCGCCCTATAGGATCACCGCTGCCCCACACAGCCCCATAGCGCCCTATAGGATCACCGCTGCCCCACACAGCCCCATAGCACGGCCCCATAGCGCCCTATAGGATCACCGCTGCCCCACACAGCCCCATAGCGCCCTATAGCATCACCGCTGCCCCACACAGCCCCATAGCGCAGCCCCATAGCGCCCTATAGGATCACTGCTGCCCCACACAGCCCCATTGCACGGCCCTATAGCACCCTATAGGATCACCACTGCCCCACACAGCCCCATTGCACGGCCCTATAGCGCCCTATAGGATCACCGCTGCCCCACACAGCCCCATAGCGCCCTATAGGATCACCGCTGCCCCACACAGCCCCATAGCACGGCCCCATAGCGCCCTATGGGATCCACACGGCCCTATGGGGTCACTGCTGCCCCATACGGACCCATAGCTGCCCCACAGCTGTCCCATACCCCCCCAGAGACGCCCCAGAGCCCCATAGCTGCCCCACGGCCCCATAGCTGCCCCATAGATGCCCCACGGCCCCATAGCAGCCCCATAGCTGCCCCCCAGAGCCCCATAGATGCCCCATGGCCTCATAGCTGCCCCATAGCTGCCCCACGGCCCCATAGCAGCCCCATAGCTGCCCCACGGCCCCATAGCGGCCCCATAGCGGCCCCATAGCGGCCCCACAGCCCCATAGCGGCCCCATAGCTGGTCCCCAGAGCCCCATAGCTGCCCCACGGCCCCATAGCGGCCCCATAGCGGCCCCACAGCCCCATAGCGGCCCCATAGCTGCCCCCCAGAGCCCCATAGCTGCCCCATAGCTGCCCCACGGCCCCATAGCTGCCCCACGGCCCCATAACGGCCCCATAGCGGCCCCACAGCCCCATAGCGGCCCCATAGCTGCCCCCCAGAGCCCCATAGCTGCCCCACGGCCCCATAGCGGCCCCATAGCGGCCCCACAGCCCCATAGATGCCCCATGGCTGCCCCACGGCCCCACAGCTGCCCCATAGCTTCCCCACGGCCCCATAGCGGCCCCATAGCGGCCCCACAGCCCCATAGCGGCCCCATAGATGCCCCCCAGAGCCCCATAGATGCCCCACGGCCCCATAGCGGCCCCACAGCTTCCCCACATCCCCCCCAGAGCCGCCCCATCCCCCCCGTGTCCCCCCTCCCCCCATATCCTCACACGACCCCCCCCCTCCCCCGCCCCATATCGACCCCCGGCGGCGCCGCTTCGATCGGGGGATGACGGCGGTCGATGGGAACCGGGGGGGGCGGCACACGGACCCTATAGGGATATAGGCGGCCCTATAGAGGATATAGGGGGCCCTATAGGGATATAGGGGGCCCTATAGGGATAGAGGCGGCCCTATAGGGATATAGGGGGCCCTATAAGGATATAGGGGGCCCTATAGGGATACAGGCGGCCCTATAGGGATATAGGGGGCCCTATAGGGGATATAGGGGGCCCTATAGGGGATATAGGGGGCCCTATAGGGATACAGGCGGCCCTATAGGGGATATAGGGGGCCCTATAGGGGATATAGGGGGCCCTATAGGGATACAGGCGGCCCTATAGGGGATATAGGGGGCCCTATAGGGATACAGGCGGCCCTATAGGGATATAGGGGGACAGTGAGCATATAGGGGGA
>NW_028189119.1:0-38797 GCF_054131305.1 Coturnix japonica | reverse complement strand
CTGTTTCAGTGTCTCACCACTCTCACTGTACAGAATTTCTTTCTAATACCTAGTCCAAACCTCACATTATTTATAGTATAGAAAACTGTTAGCTTTTAACTGTGGTTTCATAACTATTTACACAGTGTTTCTAATAGTGAGTCTCAACATTTTGCATAGATCTAGGAAGCAGTTCTTGTCATGCCCTGTTTTCTGACTTTGTTCATTAGTGCATTTATGCAAATACAGAATTGTCTTTAAACACTGAAACAGGCTTTTGGGTAAGTAAGTGCAATCCATCACAGTCAAAGGCATCCAGTTAATGTATTGCCTTTAAATTCTATAGCAAAGGAACTAATGTTTGATGACATGTTCATAGACTCATAGGTCCCACCAGGAGTTCTGTAAAAGTTTGCACAAGCTCTTAGCATCCACTATGTTGTTTTTCTGAAAATAAGTCTATACTCAAAAATGAAGATAAAAAAATTACATCACATATGCAGTGGCTATTATTTTGCCTCTTATAGTAAAATTGTTCTTTTCCTTCCTTCAGAGTAAAATAAATTTGTTCAACAAAAGGTAATGGGATGTTGGCAGGAAGTTTCAGCCTCTACTGCCTTACCATCAGCATCTGCTTCTGACATCTTAGGCCAACATAATAAAATAGGAGCCGTGACTTTCAGAGCAGCCCTCATACATTAATATAAAAAATCCTAGTTGTGGAACCTGCAGGTTCATCTCACAGAGGTTTTTTTGAGTGGAAAGACGAGCTGGCTTCCACTTGCTGTTTATGCATGTGCAGCAAATATAAAAACAAAACAAAACAAAACAAAAACAAAAACAGGAGAAAGGGTTTGCAGAGCAGACTGCATTGAAGAAGACAGAAGTTAAAGAGCTATAATATGCTGAAAGCAAAGATAATACGAAGTTGCATAACTGAAAAACTGAACATACTGAAGGACATTGCCAACTATACTGCCAACATTTTGACTCAGTCATTTTTACACAAAAGGTCAATAAGAACAGGTTATTTTGTTCTGTCCCAAAGGTCTCCATACTATAGCCTTCTGGACTCATCAACTTCTGCTTAAGGATTATAGACAGTGTTGGCAAACACAAAGAAGAAAGACACCGTTTACTTTGATCTGTTTTCAACAGTTAAGTTGCTTTTCCCTTCAGTTCTATCATTGTGACAAAAATGTATACTTCAGAAGTGAGCCTCAGCATTATCATGTTTACTACATAACTAGGTGTTTTTTCAAAATGTTTATACATATATCAATATAAATTCACCTCACTGTCACTCAAATCACTGCAGTTTTAGCTGATAACTGTTCACCTAGCAGCTGATTTACAAACTCTATATGCAGAATTGTTAATATTTGTTGCCATTTATACCCTGAACTTTACCACAAGTAAACTCTGGATGACTTTTCCTTGCTGAGACACCTGAAGTTCCTCACATTCCCTAGGCTTGTTTGGTCCATCTACATAATCTTTATTATTTCCTTTTTTTCTTTTAGAGAAGAAAGCTTGTTTTCCAGCTTGCTGTCATGGAGAGGCACACTACATTTTGTTACTTACAAATGATTTTGCTGATGGGATGGATTTGTGAGTAGGTGAAACATCAAATAGTTCCTTTGATTGTGATATTTCTATTTAACTTGAAATCTCTACAGAACTTATTAAACAAGAGCAGAAAAAATTCTGAAAAACAGCATGAATTAAAATTAAAAAAAATACTTTTTTTCCTTCATTATACCATGACTTTTTTTCCTATTTGAATTTGAGATATATAGATGTTGCTTTTGAATGAAAAAGATATAAAATATGCAAAGGCAAACGCACTAAAATACATTTTAAATTATCTCTTAAAACAGTGTTTTGTCTCACAGGAATTATTGTCAGAATCTTTGACATTATGAGTTACCACACTCACAAAATGAGCATGCTTATAATGTTGTTGGAGAGTTGAGCATGTAAGCAGGTGAGAATTACAGATCTCTCAAGCCTGGAGTATGAACTGAGGGCAGCTCTGCAAGCATTTGTGCTACATCTCCTGCTTATAAATCTCCCCCATGAATACAACAAGGGTTGCTTCATGAAAAAGGATATAGTTTATTACTAAATATAAGGATCTGCATAGACGATACAACTTCTGACTTTTTTTTCCATAGAATAGGTAAATAATAAATAAATAAACAAATAGGGTTAACATTTCTTAAGGATTTTTTTTTTTCTTCAGCTTTTGATTTACCACTGACTAAAATTTGTTATTCACATAGGTGTATTACAGGTCTATGAAATTAAGTAAAAGGTCACGCTGCTACTTTCTCGACCTATCCGTATCACAGCCAGCTCACTTACTTGTGACAGCTTTAACTATGTTGCCAGTAAATCAAGACTGACAGAAGGACAAGGTCAACATCACTTTCCAGGCAGCACAATGTTCCCTGTCCCATACTACCTAACAGCTTATGCACTTTAGATTGCTTTAAGCAGCAAACCAAGAAACCAGAGGAGAAAATTCTTATATATTACTAGTATAATTGACAAAGAAAATTTGATGTGTCTGCTGAAGAATTTTCATTGGATAGATTAAGTTTTGCATCACAAATTCATCACATTTTCTTCAGGCAGTTCTCATAGAAAATTGTAAAAGAGAACAAGTACTTGGAGAACAAGTATTCCTACGATTTCAGAATCACGTAGTGTTCAAATTAAATGAAGAGAAAATATTTGGACAATCACCTCATGTTTGTGTTGCTGTCAGCAGTTTAATACTGTACAAAAATTATTTGTAATTAGACACCACCACAAGGCACTGCCAAACAAACAGAAAGTTGTATTTTGGATTCTGCTTTATGGACAAGTAAAAGGAGAGAAAATTTGTTCTTCCTTTATCTCATCTGCACTTGGGGACATAGCAGAGATTTATTTAAAGGCTCTCTTTTTGCTCTACAAGCCTAGAGAAAGTGGTTGCAAGGTAATGAGACAGAAATATAAACCAGATACTTAAAAACTTTACAGATATGCTCTTGTTTGCAGCAAACACCTCTCTTTTTTTTTTTTTTTTTTTTTTTTTTCCCCTAAGACATCAGTATAAAGTGCTGAAGAACAACTTTCCTGATGTCTAGTCTAAAGTCTTTTATTCTGTGCTGGCAGAATAACACTGCAACTATTAAGAGTCACAAACACTTAGTTTTATTTACCATCAGACTGGCACTATTGAGAATATAAATTACAAGATATGTCTCAGAGGACAAGAAGGCTGCATGTGCACCTTTATTTCTTCCAGCACCCTTTTCTTGATTGCTTCACAGTGCTAAAATCTGCTCTTCTCATCTCTGAATAAAAACTCCACTGGTCTCCTCTGTGCCTCCAAGTTGCCACCCAAAGTGCCATTATATTTCCCAAACCGAACATACCACTTCCAAGCAACATCTCAAATTTCTTTTCTCAGACTCAGTCTAAGGCAATAGCAGAGCCACATATATGCAATAAAAAGGTAGTCATTTAACAATATGGTAATGTGAGAGAAAAGGCCAAAAGGTTTGTGTTGAATATTCCTTAGATATGCCAAGTGTCATATATCTTATATAAAACTCACATTTGGCAAAAGTATCGTTCCTGGCAGCACTCCTTGATGCTTCATATCTTAAAGAGAACTGCAGATAGAAAAGTACATAATGTACTTCTTTGTACCAAAGAGAAAGAAAGAAATAGTACATTTGGGTGAAAGCCAGGATTTGATCATTTCTAATTTTATGCCTATTAATATGTGGCTTGAATATATCTTTGCAAGAAAAGTCTCCTAGTTTTGTCCTGGAGCCCAGCAACACTAAACCCCCTCTTGTTTCGAACAAACAAATTGTGAAATTGAACAAATTTACTGAAAACAGAGCTCAGATTACAACTTAGGCAGTCCCTGAGGAAGTGCACAGCCAAGGCTATGAACTGCAAGGCTTCTTCAGTATTTACATTATCACCTTTGTGTTTAGCCATTCTTTTCTGCCCTACTGAAGCCATTCTGCCAAACAAAACTCAAAATCCTAATATCTGTTATTGTACTTCTATTTCAGTAGTTTTACAAACCCCAGTAACTGTGAATAAAGTTACCATGTGGAAGATTTTTCATACAAATTCAAATCCTCTAAATTGCTTCTGAGGCTCTCTCATGCTTACTTTATCTTTTTCTGAATATTTATCTCCACTGAATATAGACTCCCAAGTTCAGCAGAACCCTTAGTACATAAAGACTACACATAAAGACCAACTGTGCTCCTTCCGATCCTTCCTCCATTGTCTACACTCTGCATGAAATATATGAGCTAAGTGTAGTCCTTTGGTACAGTAGAAAATGAGGACATGAGCATTTCCTTCCACATATTTTCTCCATTCCCATAGTATTCTCTAAATTGCTACAGTCCTAGATGGTATGACTCTGGAGGCTACGGAGAAATCAAGTGGATAATCTTGTTTCTACTCTTTTCTGAAGGCTGGCTTGTCTAACAGCCTCCAAATCCAAGGTGGAAATTCAGAGGAGATGAGATATCCTTGTATCGAAGAGGAAGACTTGCTGGTGCAGAGTTCAGACATTTCAAGTCCGTTTCAAGCCGACAGTTCTTTGGAGAAGGAAAAGAAGACAACATGGCTTCTATGGGGATTGAGAACTAAAAGGCATGCAAAAGAATTTCCGACCTATACACGTTTGTTATTTTTTTCAATTGTATTGTAGCTTTTAGTCTAGTTATTATTGTGTGAGAGAATGTGTAGCACTGATTTTTGGATGTTTCAAATAAATAATACCATTCCTTGGAAAGTCATAGCTAAGTTCATATTCATTCAGCAATTAAAACTGCCAAATACAATGGCTGTTGTATGTAAAAAGTTGAAAAATCTCAACAAAATAATTAAAATAGTGAATGTCAGTTCCTCTTTTATCCACTTCTTGGAAAAGTGTCAATAAAGAGTTCTTGATCACTACAATTTCTGTATCTGAATTTGATTCCTATATGGTAATCCTGGTGATCTTGTTTAGACCAAGAAGTCACTTTGTTCTACTCAAAGTTTCATGCTCCATTTACCGAGATAAATTATATAGATATCTATTCAGCTCACACAGTTAACATTATACTGATGAAACTGATGAACCCATAAGCAATTTTGCTTTTCTATCAGTGTGATGTCATGAACATAACTAACATAGTTCTATGATGTACACTTCTAATTAATTCTTAGCACAGCTTATTTATGATTGCAACATATTTCCATAACTTCGAATTATTAAATCACATCTGGACAATAACTTGCATGTTACAGATACATTAAAATTCATCAGCTTAGTACAGAAATGACTAGTTTAAGTTTTTTGAACATGGATGATGAACTAATAATTCTCTTTGTCTTAAAATTCTCTAAATTCCTAGCAAATCCTTTCTGAATTTAAATTCAGAAATTCAGGGAAGCAATTGTGATTTACCACCACCACCACCAAAAAAAAAAAAAAAAAAAAAAAAAAAAGTGTCTTAAACACAATTTTTGCATTTAAAATTTTTATTATGTTATTGTACTGTATTTTTATTTCCTTATTCAGGATGGATTTAATTTGGTGAAGAAAAATAGTGTGGGAATTCTGATGTAAGCCACTTCATTTCAGACAGGTTCAATACTAATTATTCATTCCTGTTAAAATAGAATTTGTAGCTGAACCAAATACTTCAATTTCATTTTTCAAAACATTGATTGTGACCAGATTATCAACCACTACATTTTTTCAGTTGAGCGATATTAATATCTAAACTATAAATCTGCAGATGACGCAATACTAGGAAGACAAACTGAGACACGAGATAGTTCTTCTGCCAATCCAAAGGATCTTGATAGGCTGGAGAAATGAACAACAGGACCCTAATGACATTCAATAAAGGAAAACACCAAGTGCTGCACTCTGGAGAAGAAAGCCACAGTGTACCAGTACATATTGAGGACAAACAGACTGGACAACAGCTTAGCAGAAAAAGACCTTATGCTCCTGGTTGACAGATTGACTCCAAGCCAGCAATGCACTCTTGTGACAAAGAAAGCTGCTAGGATTTGGGATGCAGTAGTAAAAGTATTGCCAGCAAATCAAGGAAGGTGAACTTTCCACCTAGTTAGTCTTGACTGAGACCACACCTGGAGTGCAGGGAACATTTCTAGACCCCTGGAACAAGACAGGCATGGACTTCCTGGAGTTCAGTTAAATGAAAAATACAAATCAGCATTTGAGGGATTTTGTTGTTGTTGTTTCAGGAAGTTCTAGAGCTTTTGTTCTTCTTTCTGCTTGCTCTGTATACAAACTGAGTGTAATTATTTTCTGGTATATATTTTAATGGGGCTATTTGGGCCTACCTTGATGTCATGTGTAAGCCAAAGATGGGTTTTTTTATCTAAGCCTTATTACTTTGCATTTATAATGATCAGAACATTACCATCTTATCCATCTGGTATTTATTAAAAGCTATCACAGGTAAGATTAACCAATCTGACAGAGCAATTTAAGAAGGGTTTGTCTCTTGCCATGCTCATTCCATGTCTCAGACATAAAGGATATTTCTATCCTAATGCATTGAAATGGGTTTATGCAAGCCATCTCTAATTAGTTATAATATCTCTTAGGCAGTCTGGTTGTAGGGATTCAGGTGTACTTTATTCTCTTAATATACAGCAATGGATTCACTTTTGCTCCCATAAATCCTTACTGATGTAATAATGCCACTTCATAATATACATTTATTCAGTCTTAAAATAGAACCATAGAATATCCAAAACTGTAAGAAACACACAAGGATCACTGAGTCTATCTCCTGGCTCCAAAAAGGACCACCCAATTCAAACTTTATGTCTGAGAGTGCTGCCCAAATGATCCTTGAGGTCCAACAGCTTAGGACCATGATCACTGCACTGGGGAGCATTTCTTAGCTGAATTTAATCACAGAGGCAGTCATTTAAAAACGTAATATCACTATATTTATTAAACATTCATATATATATCTGTCTATTCATTCTTGACAGAAAAGTCCCATTGTGACACTAATGTGAAGGAAGTCTTCCTTTTTACCTTGTCAGTAATAGAGAGAATTCCTAGAAAAATTAACCAATGAAAATACTCTGAATTTTGTGATTTCACAAGCTCAGAAAGCTAAGAAATCAGATTATAGATGGGAAGTAGTATTCAGAAGTAAAATAAATTTTTATCTATTCATTTGTTTTTCATCTGTTCATCTGCTTACATGGGAAAAAATGTTGAAGCATAAGAGCACTTCATACACATTAATTAAATGTTCTAACCTTGTGAAGGAGGTCTTACCCCCAATTTTCAGAGAGAAAACTGAAGAAGTAAATGACTTCTTGAAGATCATGAAGAAGCTTGTGATGGAAATTAAACTTGACTCTAAATTAAGTACTTTGTCCTCAGTGATTTTCCTTTATGGTTCATTGTGAGTGACATGAATGGCATGAATAACAAAACATCAGTGTTTCCAAATATAAGCTATATATCACATTCAATATCTGGATCTGAACTTTATTTTAGTCTCTTATTAACACTGATTGTGGAAAGAGGCCAAAGCTGAACCAGTTCTCACTCTTATTAACACTCATAGTGGAATAAAGCCAAAGCCAAATTAACTGTTTCTGTAACACTTAAAAATCATAAAAATAAGAAAGTAGGAAGCCTGAAACCAGATCAGAAGATTATTTGACTAATTGTGTAGGTCCAAAGCAGTGAAATTAGAAGTATAAAAGAAATCCTGTTGCCTTTTTTTTCCTAACAGAATAATATCAAAAAGATTCATAATTCTGTGTATCATGTTCACTTTGTTTAACATTATTTCAGTATAATCCGCTTTTGTAACTGAAGAAGCACCTGTATCTTTTTTTTTTTTTTTTTTTTCTATGCATGCTTTGATAGAAAATAAGATGGAAGCATATATCCATCAAAAGCAACAAAAGTCTAGGAAATTAGTTTTTGTCTTGTTTAGTTTTGTTTTCATTTATTTTTTCAGTTACTTGAAAAGCAATTAGCTTCTTGCATGTGCTGATTGCAAATAAAGTGACAGCTAGGTGCTGATGCTGCTTGGGTTCACATGGCATTGGTCATGGGCAGGGTGAGGCCTTATGGTACCGCAGGGCTTCCTATTGGTCCTGTTGTCCTACTTGAATGCTGGTAATTGCATTTTTGTTTCCATTTTCCTCTTCTGTCTTAGGAAATAATCTTTATCTCAACTCAGTAGTTCTATTTTGTTTCCAGTTCTCTCCCTCATACCACTGGAGGGGAGTTAGCAGATAGCTGCATGGTGTTGAGCTGCTGCCTGGCTACATCAAAAGTCCCTGGAAGTTACATATTCCTGTCACCCCCAGTGTCTCCCCATCCTCTTTGTGAAAACAAGCACACTTAACAACAGATTTACTGAGTGCGAGCAATGGCAAAACAATGCTGACAGTATCTGTTTGCATAGAGTTCCTATTCAGAGGCAGATTGCAAGTTGTTTCTCTGAAGAATATGTTAGTGGCTTATGATTAATGAGGTATTTAAGTTTTGGCTTCTGCTGAAGGAATCAGAGCAACCAATTCTAATGTGCTTTGACACAACACATGCACTGTGTGCTTCTTCGTTGCCATAGCCTGCCTTAAAACTGTTATGTGCAGATTGACACCTGTTCTGCCCAAGTCCTCCTCATCTTGAAATCCCTCATGGCTGGGATACACTGCAGCTCAGCAGTCTGCAGCATGGATTCACCTAACAGAGATGGGGCCCTTGGTCCTCTATATAGGACAACTGGCAGCTTGGTTAGGTATTGAGGACACCAGTGGGGTCCTCTGAACATTTGCCCTAAGACTGCAATCTCTCCTGGCATTAGAGGAAGGCAGGAGAGGAGTGGGTAGGGGCCTGTCCATTCTCAGGAGCCACCTCACAGCTCCAGCTTTGTCTGGCAACGCCAGGGCTGGTGGCAGCACAGGATCCCCTTGAGGGTGCATAGGGAAGGGCCAGGGCTGGAGGAGAAGGGGGGATAAACAATGTGAATTCTGTTATTAATGAGGTGCCTCCATCCTTGTTAGGTATCTTGGATTTCTGAGTTGCTAAGGGATTGGTTGGAACAATTACATTCTTAGTGATGTCTCTTGATAAACATGTGCGCAAAAGCATAATGTAATGACAAATATATGTCTTGTTTCCTTTAGCCTGTATTTTTAGACCAAGAGGACATATCTGTTCAGGACAGATTTTCAGCTTAGAACCAGAACAATTGAAGTCCCCATTCCTGTCACTCATAAGCGCTTGAGATACAAAAGGGAAGAAGTTTTGCCAGTAATTACAATCCATGGTATTACAACTGATTTAGTCAGTAGTGAATAATATTAATTGTCCTAGTGAATGATGTGGTAAGAAATCATAGAAATTGCCAACAGAAATAATTAATGGCAGCTTTTCAAAGCTTCCTTGAGAACTTTTCAACTCTCAAGAAATTTTGGGCACAAAGATTTCTTAGACTTCAGATTGACAGTGTTTATATCTAAGCTGGCAGCCTTTAAAATCATATCTAAACCAAAGCTTGTTCATCTAAGTGGAGGTACCCCTGCTATATTTTAACTCTGCATGTAAAATGAGTTTCACACACACTAGTCCTTTCTGACTCACTAGATGTTCAGTTTCATAGGAAGAAAAACTTGAAGTTTATACCAAGGGAGATGCATACCTCATTTCTACTGCCTGGATGATTTGGAAACTGAAATTCTGGGGTGTACTGAAGCATGCCCTCTCAGTTTATGCTCTAAGCATATATAGGCTAGACTTGTCTAACAAAATAGGCAATAGACAGTTACAACCCATACTGTTGGAACATACTCTCTCCTTCTAACTATGTTTCGAATAAACACTTCTTCAATTAAATTACCCAAATCATTTTCTTTTCCTGAATGATCCTAAGTATTTTTCTCAGGCTACATCTGCAGTCTGCTCAGTCCAAGGAGAAATCCCTAACGATGGATGTAATGACACAGCATGGCTTGCTACCTCATTTTTCATTGTTTACTGTTACAGTAGCTGCCATCCATGTCCACTCTACATATTCTTACATCTCTTCTGGAGTCCATGAGGCAGATTTATGGTAGAAAAAAAAGCAATTTTTTAATGTTGATCTAGTTCTAGATTATTATCCTCAGTATCATTATATTTAAAAAAAATAAAATAAAATAAAATTTAAAAAAGGAGGATTTTGAAGTGGTACAATATGTATTCTGTGCCTTGGAATGTAATATGAGAGAGTTTTGAGGCCATAAGGACTGCCCAGACAGTATCAGAACTGTAAGAACAGAGAGCTATACGTGATGCAGCTATATTCATGCTACCCATAGGAAGCAGTACCAGGAACAAAATATTGCCAGCAATGTCAGTGCAAGTTAAAATATATACCTTCTTGTCCCAAGCTACTAAACGGATGGAAAATAAAAAATAAAAATGAAATAATAAATAATGGCTACTTGAGTCCTGAGCATCAAAACAGCAATCGTTAAACAGAAGTTAAAAAAGATCAAAGCAGAAGATTTTGTAGGCACAGATACCACTGGAAGCATGATGAAAAGAAATCAGACATATTCAGCTGATAATCATATTTTATGAAAAAAAAAAAAAAAAAAGTAAATCCAAGAAATCCAAGAATTCCTTTTTAGTAACATATTACACATTATTTCTTATACACTCAAGTAGAGGTTATTTCAGAAAACACTGAAATAATTTAGTGAAGATTAAACATAGCTTTCAAAGGAAATTACAGATAATTTTGTTTAAAAATATCAACCTATTAAGGCACTAAGTAGTGTCACTCTGTAGTGGTAATACATGAAAATAATTACAACTATGCACATCTTTAGAGAGAAAGTTTCTAAATGTATTTCAATAGAGATTTGATTTATAGTTAATATACATATTTGCCAGATAATTTTCAATTGAAGTTTCTTAGAGATATTCAGCTTAAAACTGTATGGGATGAAAAGGAAGTGTCTTCCATAAATCAGGTTGGACTTGTTGATGGAATTCTGATGTCAATTTCTACTTGCATTTTGACACAGTAGGAAAGAGAGGCAAATGAACAGTCATTTGCCACTTTATTTTGAAATAAAATCCACTCATATTTTATATATTAATAATAAATCAGATCCATCTTAAGTTGCTTACTTTTAGTATGCTATGAAGTTTCTGTTTTCTATTAATCTCTGGATATATTTGCACATGAACATAAGTAAAGAAAAGAGGGACCAGCATTGAATATATTAATAGAGTTCTGAGGATGTGGGATATTATAAACTGTTCTACAGAAAATTACAGTAACTGTGGTTTTGCGATACTCCATGATGCAGACTGCTAATACAAGATAGATATTCTGCACTTGTACTGTTCCAATTTGTCTGCTTTCAAAGAAAAAAAAAAAAAAAAAAAAAAAAAGTCAACATCAGCCACCATATTAAAGTAAATAAATGCATTTAGTGGAAAATCACAGCTTGTCTTCAAAAAAGTTATCTAGATTTTTCAAGGCTACAGTCTTGATCCTCCAAAGTTTTCATTTTACCATGTGTTTAATTAACACTGTAGTCATGGAAATTTCAAGCACCCATAATTGTTCCTCATGACCATGTTCAGTAGTCTGGAAATAGCACGTCATGATTTTTAATTTCTTATCTGCTCTGCATTTAATCAGCATTCTTCATGGCTAATGTCCCCCCACTCCCCCCCTCTTTCCTTTGTTCTGCAGCCTATGACCTTTGAAACCAGTGTTGAGAGTAACAGCTCCTGCAGCCTTCTTTGCAGCAGGCCCTTACCAATATTATCCTACAGTCCCACAGTGTGTAAATTCCAGAGTGCAAGGTCTCGGGTTTCTTGCCTTCTTCTCCTTTCATTACCTGTAGCATAAGAGCCTCAGCAAGCAATTCCCTCTCTCTCTTTCCTGGTCTTTTGAAATTCCAAATATTTCTAGAAATTTAGAAAGGATATATAGTATGCTGACTGTCAAAGAGCACTATAAAACCTTAACCAACAAGGAGGGGAAGAAAAAGGTATCAGATTAACTTGGGGTATTTCCTTTCTTCTGGAAATCCCAGTAGTATAAGTAGACATTTAGTGAAAGATGGAGGCTGGCAGACAATTCTATCAGGAACTCAAGAAAGAAAACATGGAAACCAGTTGGAGATTCATAGGCCATACGAATTAGGGTGATGAATCCTTTACGACATAAAACTCCCTATTAAATACAGCCAATTAAACTGGAATTGTTAGAGGGAATTTTCTTCCAAGATAGTTCCTTTAGACAGAGCTACTCTGATTTTTAGCTGAGAAATGGAGCGAATGGCATTCATGCTTGTCAAGAAGGATTGGCATCCCAACAGCTACCCGTGTACCTTTACCAGACTGCATAGGTAGCTCGTAAGAGATCTTCAGGGTTAGAATTCAGAATTCTCTCCTTTTTTGTGAGACACAGAAAATTAGTCCCTTTGTTTCTGAAATCCAGGATCTCAATAAATGAATTAAAAGGATTATCTGTGCCGGAAAGCTTATATATTTATCCCTTCAAACACACTACTTTCCAGCTTTTCTAAAAGTACCTATCCTAGTTTGATGTGTAAGAACTGTCTTGTATCACAAGTCACATACTATTCTCAGCCTCCTGCATGGATATTTTTCTTAAGAGAAAATATGCTGTTAATGCTATATGAAGAATAAATAGCAAAATTAGTATTATTTTGTAGAGACTATATCATTTCATAACAACAAAATCTTAAGTTCATAAAAGTTAATAACATTTTAGAGCAGACACAAGTTTCATTTAAAATAAATCGTGCATCTATTCATATGTAAAAAAAATATCTGTAGACTAATCTATAGACTAAATATCTGGAGACAAGCATAGATTGTTTTGGAAAAGCTACCAGTTTTTTACCAAGCTGATCACCAAGCTGCATATTAAATAACAGAACATGAGCACAAAGATCACAGAAAGAGCAACAGGGGTATATGAGTAGTGGTCAATGTTTTCAATGCACATATCTGCTGCAATCAATGTAAAAATGGTTGCACTGCTATGGCTCTCATTCTGTGTTTCATGCAGGTAGTATCACACCTGCACAGAAATGAATGTCAGCTTCTGATTTCACTCATTTTGGCATCAGTCCAATTTAGCTGTACTGATTTTTAAGGTGTTTTTTTGTTTTTTTTTTCAAATTCAGAGGAGCAAAGTTATAAGAGAGCTAGAAAATCATATGATGATTAAAAGTACTCTGGTCATTGCTAAAATTTTTTATTGTAGTTACTTTCCTTTTCGAAAGCTAGAATTCATCATTTATTAAGCTTAAAACAACATTTTACATAAAACTGCTCTGAGTTTTTGAACACGGCTGAGATGCAGAGTGGGTGAAGGAAGTCTTGCTCTTATTCTAAAATATAATTAGGAAATGCCATGAAATTTAAAAATAGTACAAAAGGATGCAGTATACAGGATTTGCAAATTTCTTGTTAAGTCAATATGCTTTGAGACTTGTAAGAAATAAATTATGAAATATTTCCCCAAAATATTCTTTACCCTTTTTCATAGAGCTTCATATATAGATTGCCAAAGATGGAACTGATTTAAGCAAGCTATGCAGGACTGAGTCACCAGTTTGAACTGATCAAAAACTGCTTCCCAAGAAAATGATGCAATGTCTCACAATTCACAACCCTAAAGAGAATGTAGTCTGACTACTTAGCATCTACAGCTTGTGTCCTTGTAACCCACCAGTTCAGATTCTTGGAGGTAAAAATCCATGATTGCTCTATCACAATGTTTCAGAAAACTTTCAGTAACAATATAAATAAACACCTGAGAAGCAGTTTTGTAAAGAAATTTAGACGGACACTGCCTTGTTGATAAGGATGGTTCTTAGTCCTCATTTCAGCCCATTCGTGCTCACTAATAGCTCAAAGGTCTTTGCAAATAGCCTTTCAGGAAGCAAAAACGTAGTCTTCCTAAACAAAAAGGGAAGCAGATCACATTCAGCCTCCCACAATGTCAGGTTCAATAGGAGACAGTTATAAGCTAGTGGAACATAACTATGTTACTCCCTTGAAAGGGGGAGTCTATCAAAAAATCAAGATAATAGTCATGCAGAGGAAAACATGCCTGGCTGACTATGAATGTATACAGTCATTATCCTTCAAAAATGCATCTATATACATGGAGCTAGTTCAATCCCTAAAGCCTACATAACAGTTTTTTTTTTCCACTGGAGACTTTCTGCCTAGAGTCAGCAGTTACCTCACCATAAATAAAGATTGCCCTTAAAAGCTTGAAGTTGGATGTGGAAATAAAGTAGGAGGGAGAGCAGCATTATCACAGAAGTAAATGTTAAAGCTTTGTTATATAAACTATTAATATAGAGTTTTGTTAAGCGCTATCACAGAGCGGCTTGAGCCTGCTCAGGGGAAAAGCTTTTAGAGTGCAAGTTATAGAAGGCAAGGAGATAGGTTATGTGTAGATGGCAGGCTCTTATGATAAGCTAGGAAGGGAATAAATACATGGGCAAATATCAGAGGTTACAGAAATAGGAGTGATCTCTTCACCAGCAGGAGACTGTTGATTTTAACCCCAGCAGACAGGTTTGCTGGACAAAATGTCAATGCTGCTGGGCAGAATCCACCATAAATAATAAGTAGTATGCCATAAGTTTATTTTCAGAGTTTTTATTTAATCTGTGTAACCCAAGAGATTCTGATTATTCTCTGTTTAAGAGAGCTATCGTCTATTAGCTTATGTCTGGTTTTCTTCTGAATTTTAGCCTGAGAGATTGGCAACTTTTGCTTTGTCTCCTAAAACGGATGGGAATATTTCCTAAAATCTCTCACTCATAACAATCTGTGTACTAAGGTATAGCTAAAGGAAGTCTGGTGTTTTTACAGTTCTGAAATTGTCATTCACTACCATTACCCAGAGTGTTAGCAGAACCAGAGTTAGAGAAATTGTACTGATGGTCATGTGCCTCATATACTCTGGTAGTGGAAGTAGTAAATATTAATAAGAACACAAAAGCCTTTCTGCTTTCTGGACTCCATTCTTGTAAGACTCCCTAGCACTCATATATGTTGTTTGAGAAATATTAGATATCTAGCTGTCTGTTTCCTTTAGTATCTTTCTATAGACAAATTGTGCACATACTTGACTAGCACTTTCTAAGGGTTAAGTTTGGGTTAACTAACCAACCAAAAAAATTCTGCACTTACATTTTCCATTCCTCCATGATCTTATAAGCTCTAGTCATACACCCTACTCTATGAATAGGAGAACTATAGCCATCTTGGACTTCGAATATAGTTCAATACTCAGACTATAAGCTGGCTGCAATGCCTCAATAATTTTTAGTGGAAAGACATTAATTTTCTAGGTACCCAGCAGATACATCAAGCTGTGGAAGGTTTAGAACATTCTGAAATATTCTTGCTGGATTTTGGAACCACTTCAGTTATATTCAATTCTGTGCATTTCTTGTTTCATGTAATATATTCCAGAATTGTGAACTCACTACCTTCTCAATTTGTTTTATTGTTTCTTGGAGAACAGTGTTAGTGTTAGTAATGTCACCCATGAAAAATCTCCTCCGTAAACAGAAAGAAATTGTCTTTTAAACACATACTTTGAACCCTTTCTACAGTAGATAAGGCAGCAATTATCTGTATTTATTGAGCATTCCATATAAGGAGCATATACAGGAGAGAAATATGACTGGAAAGATCAGGATGCAGCAATTTTTCTGATACAGAAGCAGGGAAATTGCAGTGGATATGCTGAAGCTTTCTGAATAAATAACCCATGACCTTGACTCCAGGAGGGAAGTATACGTGTGAAATAGAACTGATGTTTCCTGAATACTGACCATTAATGTCAGAATAATAGCCATAGAATAAAGGCCACATTGTCAGAAGATTGGGAAAAGCACCTATCATTTGTGGGGAGAACATCCCACCTGCTCAAAACAGATCTAAGAATCACACAGTATGATTCTCTGTGTGCTCAAGGAAACTGTACTTCATGTACAACTGCATAGATAATCAGCTGTTTTTACAATAGTATGATTTCAAGTTCTGAACATTAAGCACTGGCAAGGCAGAGCTTCATAATGGGAAATGTGACACGGTAGGAACAATATACCATAATGCTGTTTGGTATTTTAAGATGGGATGTGTTTAACTGATTACAGTATTTAACATCTGAATCCTGCCTGTGCACAGCAAGTCTTTATATTACCAAGTGAAAAGATTTTGACACATTCTGTCTTGGCAGTAATATCATAGAATGATCACCAAATGATGCAACTTGACTTAAACTTGGTATTATATTAATTCTGACCTAGATAGCCTACAGAGCATTTGAAGGATACAATGAACCAAGATTTAAAAAATGATTGCATTCCAGGTTGTTATATTCATAAGGGATCAAAGGCTAATCCTGCCTTTGGCAGCTCAGAATAAAACCAAGATATAAATGTCAAAAGTCTTTATAGAATGTCTTTCATGTTTGCACAAATTCTAACTTGTATATTCCGTTATTTAAGCCATACTTCTTTTTATGTATCTGTTCTTGATAACAAAAAGCCTATGGTAAAAAATTCATGTGTAAACGAATCCCACTAATGAGTAGACTGCCTGACTTGACAGGATGAGACATGTACTGCACAGGATCTGTTTCCCACATGGTACGTTTTGTCATGTAGCCTGGGTCTAAGCAATTACATTATTTTAAATGTAACTGAAGTTAAATAAAAATGTTAAGAAAAGCTGTCAACTATGAAAACATATCAAAGTAAAGAATTAGGCACCCAACCATGACTTCTTTTTTTCATGTGGAATAATTTTACTAGAACAATGAGGAAGAAGTGTGTCTGATGAGTTATTTTATACTCCGAACATGCTTAGTGCAATTCCTCAGTAAGATCAAGAAATTTTTTTTCTTTTTCTTTTTTTTCTTTTTCTTTTTCTTCTTTTTCTTTTTCTTTTTCTTTTTCTTTTCCTCTTTCCTCTTTCTTTCTTTCTTTCTTTCTTTCTTTCTTTCTTTCTTTCTTTCTTTCTTTCTTTCTTTCTTTCTTTCTTTCTTTCTTTCTTTCTTTCTTTCTTTCTTTCTTTCTTTCTTTCTTCCTTCCTTCCTTCCTTCCTTCCTTCCTTCCTTCCTTCCTTCCTTCCTTCCTTCCTTCCTTCCTTCCTTCCTTCCTTCCTTCCTTCCTTCCTTCCTTCCTTCCTTCCTTCCTTCCTTCCTTCCTTCCTTCCTTCCTTCCTTCCTTCCTTCCTTCCTTCCTTCCTTCCTTCCTTCCTTCCTTCCTTCCAACATGTCTTCCACAAAACCCCCATCAGAAAAAAATGCAACCGCAAAAAATGTGTAGAAAGTCTTGGAAAGATCAGGGCAATTAAAACTATTTTTAAATTGATTGTATTCTCAGTGGTGGCTTCCATGCTAAGAGTAGTAACATCCACTCTGCTCTAGCTAAAAAGGATATGTTGATGAGAAGAAAAGCACAGTGAAATGAGCTCTGGAGCTGGATGGCTTGAATAGCATAGATTATAAAATTCATCATTCTATATGTATGAAATGTTTGAATATTCATGCAAAGACAATTTTACTTTCATCACTAATTCCCTCTTCCGTATGTGATGCACCCACAGCAAGGCTGTGATCACACTCAAATTATTTCAAACTAATGCTGTTTAGCCTAAGCATAAGGAATTGATGATCCTTCTTATATGCTGAAATCAGAGAATGCTTAAACATTAACATCAGGCACATTATCTCATTATGTCTGCTTCTATATCTTTTATGTAACCAGCATACAGACTGCACAATGCAAACTTGGAATTCTTGTCAGCATCTCTTCTGGATGAAATTTAAAAAACTGAAATGAAATGTTTTAGCTCATTTTCAGCTGGCAATGGCATCCTATTCAGGACTTAGACATCCCTGGACAGTAAAACCTTATGTCTGATGCTTAAACTCATGGCTCTTCTAGCATCTTTCCCCAGAAAACCACTTGGAAGACTCATTTATGATTAAAAGATGTGATTTGTTATTTTAAATATTATGATATGAAAATACAGTGATGTTGAAAGCTTTCCTGAAACAATTTCCTTCAAACGTGACTCATTATTCATTAAGGTATTCATAGTCTAGAAAAATTGACAAATAATTTTCTAAGGGAACTGGAGCAATGGTTGCAGAAGGCATATTTTTCAGGCTGAAACAAAATGTAGTTTTGTACAAAGGATCATCTAGGATGAAGTGTTTTCTAAATCATGGCAATTGAACACCTGATTTAGCCAATTCACCTTCTGGCATCATAACATCTGAAGTAGTGAAGCATTTTCCCCCATGCAAATTTTGAAGAAAGAACAATTTTGTTAATTTTGATTTTAACAGAACAAAGTGAAATATTGGCATGCTCTCACACTCTTTAGGGGTAAATATCAGAGATTTTTTCTTTAAATATCTTCTTCTTTTTGTTTTGTTTTGATTAAAAAGAGCAGGCAGAAGTTTCCTTTGAAAAGCACAAATACTTACTTCTGTTAAACCTTTTGAAATGTGATTCACAGCTTATTTCTGTGGATGTTACACCCTCTGAACTTCTCACTTTTCATGCTAATTTGTTATCTCAGACATTTTTTTCAGAGTTTGCTCTGCTTCTCTTTTTTACTGGCAGTCTGTGAGAGTTTGCATTATAAAGTGAATGGCATCATTTTATGAGGGAGACCTTATCTATTAAAGTCAAGTCAAGACCTGAATTCAGACTTCCTTGAACACCCACTGATATGCAACCTGTTCTGCAAAGCTTGACTATCTGTACTGTTTTGCTTTTATTCTGATCATTTACTAGATTTGGCTAAGAACTGAACAGATGTTATTAAAAGCAGGAGGCATCTACTAACGTACAATGCTGGCCTAGAGGAAAAATGGCACATGTAGCTTAATACAAACTGTTACTTCTGAACTTATTTTTTGCCAAATCACAATACTCTTGTGGTAGGCTTCAATTTACTTGTGATTAAACATAATGCCACCCAAACAGATGGACAAGGAATGTAGGTGACCAGAGGTCATACATGCACATCTGTCACTGAGTGGGGTTTGAGGGTTTTGTTTCCCATTCTTAGGGGCCTTTGGAGCAACATTTCCAGTCATTAATTTGAAAATTGGCTTATTGCTATTTATGCATAAAATGTATCTTCTAAGACAGTAAATTATCGAAAGCTTTTTATTATTTTTTTGTTTGTTTAATTACAAGCAAAACACATTTGAAAAAACTTCCACTTCAATTAAATAAAACTTAAGTTTAGTTTAAGACTGAAAAATCCCCATCTTTCTTGACTCTTTTTGTTTTTTGCTAGGTAAAGCATTACTAATTAGTCTTGATACACACACAATGTGTGAGTATGAAACTTATTGATTTCAGCAATTAAAAAGAATTTAGGATAAACTCCATTCTAGTAGTTTCTTCCTCACACTCCTATATGTTATCATTTTCCTACAGCGTATGAGAAGGATCAAACATTAAAATATATATTTTCTCAAACTTACAAAGAAGAAGTAAATTTTAACAACTACTATAATAACATAATAAATTAGGACCAAAATACAGAAAAGAAATAAACCATTTCAATAGTACTAACAATAAGCAGGCACTTGCATAGAAAAACATTAACTTCACATGAATAGTAGAAGCATGTTTCATTGAAACGAAGCAAAAATCTTAAGTGATGTTGCATGTTAAATAGATTTTATTAAATTCTGTTGCAAGGCTGTACACTAGTTGGTATTTACAGGAACACATCCTAACTACATTTCAGAATTATGTGACTAAAACTCAGCACTCCAAAATACATATGGCTATTTCAGTGCAGTGCTGAGGTCAAACTAAACCACCTTGCTTTTCGTACTAACTACAGACATCAGCCATCAAGATCATATACAGTGTTGTCTCCCTGTGTCTTATTCCAGTGGCAGTAAGTATGATATCTGCAAAATTCCTGAAAGACAGTTCAATATGGAAATGGCCACAAACTAGCTTGAGTTCTTCTGTACCAGAAGATGCATACAATTATTCTTTGACTTCATTAAGGGAAGTCCAAGTTGTCTTTAAACTATTCAAGTTGCAGCTGTGAGTCTCATCTCTCTAACCTTTTATTCACATCTTGCTGTTTTCAAAGTGTAAGCAACATATCAGCAGAGACAGACAGAATTGTACTTATCTCTTTAAGGCCAGAAATAATGAATGTCATTAAAGCATTTAGCATACATTGTAATAAGTACAGCACTAATTTGCAGAGTTCTCCAGTACATTCTAGGATCAGGCCTCAAAATTGCCTTTCTACATTTTCAGTTGACAGTGACATTCAATTTAAGGCTTCTAGAGATAGTTCTGGTCAGCCATGTTCTAAGAGCTTTCTCAGCTTGTTTTACATTGTTTCTGCTGTTAACTATCTCTGCTTTCTTGTTTACTTTTTGAAATTGCCTTGGTCTTAATATGACCACATATATAAGAAGCTTCTTCAAAATCAGCTTGGTGCCAACATAAGAACTTTAAAAGTGGCCCTGGGAAATAAGAAATAAAGCATTAATAGCTCTTTTAAACTTCAAGATAATAGATCTTTTAAACTTCAAGATCAAGGCCATGCAGATTAATATCATTAACCATTGATTAAACATAAGCTAACAAATATAATTATTTTTTGCACTAAACTCAAATTAGCAAATGACTTTTGATGAAGACAATAGCTTTCATGCCTATCTGTTTGAAAGGAGAGATCTGAATCCACATCCACTGGGTCCAGGGTGATTGTACTCCTTAAGCTGAATATGTGGATCCATATCCAATATGAAAAATATTCTTTAAAACACTTGACAACCATCCTTTGCTACCTAAGATTCCCCAAGATCTGGAAATCTACTTAAATATATTAATATACTCATTTTGAATATGATAATTTTCTGTTTCTCCTTCATTGCAGCTTCATTCAGCAAAACACTTTTAGTCAGATAAAAAAGAAAAACTCAACCAGGGAAAACCATACAATAATTCTTCCTTTTTTTAAAAAAAAAAAAAGAGAGAGAGAGAGAAGAAGAAGAAGGAAAGAAAGAAAAAGAAAGAAAAAGAAAGAAAGAAAGAAAGAAAGAAAGAAAGAAAGAAAGAAAGAAAGAAAGAAAGAAAGAAAGAAAGAAAGAAAGAAAGAAAGAAAGAAAGAAAGAAAGAAAGAAAGAAAGAAAGAAAGAAAGAAAGAAAGAAAGAAAGAAAGAAAAAGAAAGAAAGAAAATAAGACGTAGGCACTATGTTACATTATGATGCAATATCAATGCACAGCTGGAGATGTACATGCTTTTGATGCTAAATGAATCTAAATGAACTTGTGGATATATTAAACTCTCAGGAGAATTACAGTGATAATGAACATAGGAGAGATGTCACTTCAGATCTCTCTACGTGTTATCTAGATAGAAAAGCAAAGTACTGAAGCATTTGGTGTGTGGATTTGTCTAATGCAGTCAGAGCTTCATTTACATGAGATTTTTAAACTTAATGGAAGGACAAACAAGATTCCTGAAACATAACATGAGCTCTTATTCATTTACATAAGGTACTGAAACCATCGTCTAGAGAAGAGGGACTTGGTTAGATGAGCCAGTCTACATCACAGTTGATACTAAAAATAGAGGTTTAATTCCTACAAGGTTCTCCCATGTGTCTCATAAATTTCTGCATCATTCTGAAACCTGCTTCATGATAACTAACACTTGTTAAACTGACTATGAAATAATTTACTAAAAATGAGCAAATGCATCTCAATAGCTCTGCAGAAAATTATTCTTTCTTTTCTTTCTTTATATATATATATATTTTTTTTTTTTCCTTCAGCTTTCTGAGGATCATTATAGTTATTGCAATGGGAGCAACAGAAGCACGTTTTCTTCTGTTGGAAGAAATCCTTGGCAGCAGCAAGTTTGCCCCTGAGACCAATTGTTAAGATTGCTCAGATGAACTTGAGATACAACCTTGTCATTTAGTATAAGGCATAATGCCTAGTACATGTTTGAGATGTGCACAATACAAGTTTGAAATATTTGTAATAGTTAGTATGCAACTTCCTTGGGGGAGAAACCGGCTTTTCAAGAAGAAATAATTTTAAAATGAATTTGAATTTCTAATATATTTTTTCATCACTTTCTGTACAATGTTTTTCTTTCCACGTGTAAATAAAGGACCAAATTTTCAGAAAATGTTTTAGTATGGAGAAAACAGACAAATTGTAATGATAGAATAAAAAGTTGTCATGGTAAAAAAATATTTTGAATGAGACCAAATTCCACCAAGAATAGGTCTGAAAAGTTTTTGGAGCATTAGTGCATCTGCAAGTCTTGAAAAGGTCGTCAAACTTAGTCAAAGAGGTCAATATTAGACTGATAGGGACAACACTCATTCTGATATGTAGAAAATTAAAACATAAGCTCCATATACAAATGTTTAAATTATTTTGTAATAATCAGCTATACTTGATTTTTAATATATTTTTATATTTTTATAATATTTTTATATATATATGTATAATATATACTTATCTTTTGTGCCTGTGTATAAGCCTGTGTAAAACAAATCCTATCTTCTCCCATATTTTCATCTCCTGTGTTGACAGCAAAATTTTTTAGAGGCTGCTTTTTCTGAGCTAATACCCAGAATAACTCTTCTCCACTGACTGCAGGTCTTTACCAAATCAGAGCAGTCCTTTCTTTGTCACAAAGATCCAAGAACAGCCATGAGATTATAACATGACCAAGAACATTCAGCTTTTTGCATAATTCCAGTTGTTTAAAATTAGCAGCATTTAAAGATTTTCTTAATGAACAGTATGAACAATGAATAATTAGAACAGCCAAAAGAGCACTGAATTTTCATCTGATTGATACATATTAGGTCAGGGAGAATTAATTATAATTTCCCTTTTAAATACATGTAATTTTTTTTAGCAATTTTAGTCTCCAGTTTAGTTTTCAAATTTTTAATTGCTTGAAGCTGAATATGCCAAAGTGTATCTTTATCAAGCTGTTCTTTGAAATGATATCTGAAGACCTAGGATATGATTTCCTGACTCTTCCATTCGCATGTATTGGGATTAATTCCACTGAAGCTCATAAAGGACAGCATGATAAAACTATTGGAAGAGAGAGGCCAATTCCTTTGAATTTATTTTTTATTTTTTTATTATTATTTTTTCATTTGTGAATGGATTCCTGAACTTTCTTCTTCATACAAATTTTTCTATCACTATAAGAACAATTTATAGAATATTAGAGGGGAAAAAAAAAAAAGGAAAAAAGAAAGTTCAATTTTACAGTCAGTGGCAGTCTGATCTCCACTGACTGATAATTCACTGCAATTCTTCACAATAGAAATTCTTCACTGTGATGATGGTGAGGCACTGGAATAAGCTGCCCTAAGAAGTTATGGATGCTACATTCCTGGAAACTGTATGGGGACAGGTTGGATGAGGCTTTGAGCAACCTGATATTCTGAAAGATATCCCTACTCATGGAAGAGCAGATGGACTAGATGGTCTTCAAAGATTCCTTCCAGCCCAAACCATTTTATGATTCTATCACTCCGTGAGTACATGGAAAACATAGTAGCATGTCAGATTTTTTATTCTATTTAAGATGAGTAAGTTTAGGCCATCTTTAGTTTTCTTAGTGCAATGAAAAACTGAAATTAAAATTATAGCAAATTTATTCAAATACAAGTGTCTGTGACTATATGTATAGACACAAATTATACTTTAAAAATGAAACACATGGATACAAAGCTAACAAGTGGTTAGATCAGTGTTCTATCCTATGAAGATCACATCACAAAACAATTTTGACAATATCTGTACTAAATAAAATTGACCAACTAGTAAATTCAGACAACCTCAGTTTTCAGTCTGGCAAAAACCTGGGAAACACCACATACTTGGATGTTATAATTATGAATGATGATTAACTAAAGCAATGAGACAAGCAAGCCAGATAGCAAAACACCATGAAAATTAGGGTTTTCATGTGTATTATTTCAAGCAGCTGTCAGTTTTGGCACAGTTAAGTTCCATATGCTACGGGTGATTTAACATATATGGAGGAAAAGACTGCTATAACAAAATATAAAAAAGTGCTAAATGGATTACACAGCAAGTGAAAAACATCTGCTGTCAGCCACCGGATCTCACTGAGCAAATGCAGCTCTTCTCAAATACCTGTTCTTTGCAAAAGAACAGTAGTTTGAGTGGTGACACTAATGCATAATTAATGAATGAAGTAGCTTGATGATCAATGTACATTTTGCATTAAAAACAAAACCTTTTTTCATTCACGATTATAAATATGACAGTCCTAATATGAATGAAGGAATTATTCAGAGGCATTTGCTTTAAAGTTAAGGTCATTATTTCTCTTCTCTTCCTGCCTGTATTGCATGCTCTCTTCACTGGTGACAAGAGAAGGGGCAAACTCAGAGGATTGATTAGTCTGCCACATGCTCACAGGGTGGCTCCAGGTGACATTATACACACTATAGGAATACAGACATCTTAAAGCAGTTCTGCACCAGTTCTGTCACAGTAAGATAAATGCAACACTACTGCCCCTAGGGCTTGTATGTATTTCATAGTACCTGAATGATTAATATTAGCTGATTATCTAGCATGAAGCACTATAAGTAATATGTGAGAAAGTAGGCTAAGGTTGTATCTTACTTAGGATCATTTCAGCATCTCTTTAAAATTAGATACATTCATTATCTTCTTATTTCTGTAACTATTCATTCATAGAATGGATACTATTCTTTCTCTGCCAAAGCTATATTTCAGTTAGTACACATCAGGATACTAGTAATATGTCAGCAGGAAGATTACAATCTCCTTAGTATTATTTCCAAATTAATATTTTAGATCAAACATTCACTGACTGTAGCTCCCATGTTGGTAACAATGATCTGTAAGCTATTTCCAACTTTTTTTTCTTTCTTTCTTTTTTTTTTTTTAATCTCTTCAACCTGTAGAATTATAAAATGTGCAGTAAGAACATAATGTTGCCTTTTCTTCCTCTTTATGGGACAGACTTATAAATTTCTCTTGACCTCCATATCTCTTCCAAAATGTTACGTGGAAAAGAATGTTTAGATTCACTGTTCATGTGCAAAATCACCTAAAATTATATGTACAATAGCTCTTGGATGCATAGCATCTATAAAAGTTATTTTAGGTATGCAGTATCTGAATAGTCAAAATCTTCCCAGCAATCATTAACTACTGGAGTGGATATCCAAGGAAAAAAATATCACCTTAACCAAGCTATGAATACTCTTAGCCACGTGAGGTGTTGCTGGACCTTGTTCTCACCAACAAGGAAGGACTTGTTAAGGAAGCAAAAGTCGGGGGTAGCTTGGGTTGTAGTGATCATGAGATGATGGAGTTTGAGATCCTGAGTGGAGGAAACAAAGCCAAAAGTAGGATTGCTACCCTGGACTTTAGGAGAGCCAACTTTGATCTCTTCTGGGATCTACCTGGGGCTATCCTGTGGGCCAGGCTGTTAGAAGGCAAGTGGGCCTGTCAAAGCTGGTTAGCATTTAAAGGATTCTTCTTCCAAGCTCAGGATCGGTGCATCCCTTTGACTAAGAAATCAGGAAAAGGTGCCAGGAGACCTGCGTGGATGTGCAAGGAGCTCATGTGCAAGCTCCAAGGAAGAAGGAAAGTTCATGGTATGTGAAAAAGGGTCTGACCACTTGGGAAGAATATAAGAGTATAGTCAGGGCCTGCAGAGAAGCGACAAGGAAGGCTAAGGCCTGGAGTTGAATCTAGCTAAGGAGATAAAGGATAATAAAAAGGGCTTTTTAAAGTACATTAACAGCAAAAGGAAGGTTAGGGAGAATGTGGGCCCCATACTAAGTAATTCTGGTAATGGGGGATGCTGAGAAGGCGGAAATACTGAACGCCTTCTTTGCTTCTGTCTTTATTGAAAGGGCTCTCCCTCAGGAATCCTCAACCCTGGAGGTTAATGAGAGAGTCTGGGGAATGGGAGATTTACCTTTAGTCAGGGAAGAGGTGGTCCGTGAGTGCCTAGGAAACATTAATGTCCATAAATCCATGGGACCTGATGAGGTGCATCCATGGGTGCTGAAAGAGATGGCGGAGGTCGTTGCTGAGCCGCTCTCTGTAATCTATCAGAGGTCTTGGAGAACTGGGGAGGTGCCTGAAGACTGGAGGATGGTCAATGTCACTCCAGTCTTCAAAAAGGGCAAGAAGGAAGACCCAGGGAATTATAGGTCGGTCAGCCTCACCTCTGTCCCAGGGAAGGTGATGGAACAGCTTGTGCTAGATGCCATCTCCAGACAACTGGGTGAAAAGGAGGCTACCAGGAGTACTCAGCATGGGTTCACCAAGGGGAAGTCGTGCTTGACCAACCTGGTGGCCTTTTATGAAGATGTCACCAGCTGGGTGGACAGGGGGAGAGAGGTAGATGTAGTCTGCCTTGATTTCAGTAAAGCTTTTGATACTGCCCCCCATGACATCCTTATAACAAAGCTGAGGAAATATAGGATAGATGAGTGGATGGTGAAGTGGGTCGAGAATTGGCTGACTGGCAGAGTGCAGAGGGTTGTCATTGGTGGTGCAAAATCTGGCTGGAGGCCTGTAACTAGTGGCGTCCCCTAGGGGTCTGTGCTGGGTCTGGTCTTGTTCAACATCTTCATCAACAACCTTGATGAGGGGATAGTAACCACCCTCAGCAAGTTTGCTGATGACATGAAGTTGGGAGGATTGGCTGACACACCTGAAGGCTGTGCTGCCATTCAGCGAGACCTGGACAGGCTGGAGAGCTGGGCAGTAAGAAACCAGATGAGGTTTAACAAAAGCAAGAGTAAAGTCTTGCACCTAGAGAGAAATAATTGCATACACCAGTACAGGCTGGGGGAAGACCTGCTGGAGAGAAGCTCTGCTGAGAGGGACCTGGGTGTCCTGGTGGACAACAGGTTGGCCATGAGCCAGCAGTGTGCCCTTGTAGCCAAAAAGGCCAATGGCATACTGGGGTGTATTAAAAAGAGCGTGTCCAGCAGGTCGAGGGAGGTGATCCCCCCCCCTCTACTCTGCCCTGGTGAGGCCTCATCTGCAATACTGTGTCCAGTTCTGGGCTCCCCAGTACAAAAAAGACAGGGATCTCTTGGAAAGAGTCCAGCAGAGGGCTACTAAGATGGTGAAGGGCCTGGAGCATCTCCCCTGTGAGGAGAGACTAAGCGAACTGGGTCTGTTTAGCCTTGAGAAAAGAAGGCTGAGAGGGGATTTGATCCAGGTTTATAAATAATTGAGGTGTGGGGGCCATCATGGCGAGGCTGGTCTCTTTTCAGTAGTATGTGGGGACAGGACTAGGGGTAATGGGATGAAAGTACAGCATAGGAAGTTCTGCACGAATGTGTGGAAGAACTTTACGGTGAGGGTGATGGAGCACTGGAACAGGCTGCCCAGGGAGGTGGTGGAGTCTCCTTCTCTGGAGATATTCAAAACCTGCCTGAACTCCTACCTGTGTGATGTGGTGTAGCTGCTTTGGCAGGGGGGTTGGACTCGATGAACTCTAGAGGTCCCTTCCAACCCCTACAGTTCTGTGATTCTGTGATATCAGTCAGCATTGGATGCTGATGCAAAGGAGGAAACTATGGCACATAACAATTGCCAAAAAACAAACAAACAAACAAACAAACAAAAAACAATAATATTTGTATCCAGTGAGACTGTCAATTCCTACTTGCCCATTTGCATTTTCAATTTCTCTGTTTCCTTTTGTATTCCCATTTATTATTAGACCATTTCCTCTCATATAGTTCTTAAAATTTTATGGAATCAGAATATCATTTCCATGATGTCTGAAATCCTTCTATATATTGCATGTCCATATACCTTTGATTTATATGTAGTTAAATATACTAAAATGCTTTATTATTTCCTAAAATGTTTTAAGACAGTTTAAGGAAGGATATATACATGGCTTAGAACTACTGGAAATACTTTTCTTCTCTAGCTGTTATACTCTATTACATGTAGAGTGACTAAGTTTTTATATAAAAACACAGTTTGAATCTTTAATAAAACTATTCTATTTTCAGTATTGTGATTTCCCTTGTCCTGTATCTATATTTTAAAATTATACTTTTGAAGAATAACAATTAAAGAAACTATGTAATACCTTTGCTAAAGATTGCTACTCCCTAGATTTCAATATTGATACTTGGTTTGCATTGTCTTGGAGGAAATATGATACATGTTACTTAAGAGAAACTATTTAAACAGGTTGATTCGGTACTGTAATTTACAAATTGTGGATCCAAACTGGAGTATTTGTTGATGGACAGAAAAATATCACAAAAGTAAGGGTACCATATAAATAATACCAAGATCCAGATGTGAAAGTAGCAATATAATAGTTGTTATAATTTCTATTTATTTTTTTTTTTCTTTCTTACAGTTTTTTATTCCAGTACTGAAGATAAATAAATTCACCAAATAGTATAGGACACTGTAATGATATATTCTAAGAAACAGTGAAACCAGTTAGCTTTTAATTGAAAGAGAGAGAGAGAGGTCTGTGGAAAGAGAGAGGAAAAAAAATAGAAGAATATCAGCTGACTGGCATTTACATGCATAGAGTTAAGATCAAACTTTTCATTCTTACGATATTCAAAATTCTGACTAAGTGGAATTTGGAAATGTAGAAAAAAAAATGCAGAATACTTATTAACACTGAATTTTTCAAAATCTACAGTCCTCTCTGGCACTTATTTGCTAGTACTTAGTATACCTTATGAGCTTACAATTTTATCTTAATACTTTTAAATACTGGTTTTGAATCATAATACATTTGATGCACACAGACACACACAAATAAAAACCTTAATTTTTAATATTATCATAAAAATTGTAGCTCAGTATTTACAAAATGTTCCCATCTGCTAATTAACACAGTTCAGCATGTACTGAAAATTGGTGAACAACTAATAGCGAAGAAACATTTATGCAGGTTTTAACCTCTCATACTTTGGAAATTTTGAGGAAAAAAAGCTTAACTATGGAGGAAGTTAGCAACTTAAAAGATAATTTAGGTTAGTAAAGGTAGATTCATTCACAAGTTAATTGTACTCTTAAAGAATCAGAGACTTAGATCTTAGTCATAAACAAAAATGTGTACACATATTTTAAAGATTCCACACATCAGATAATTGTGTTTTCTTTTTCATTAACTTCTTGAAGTAAGGTAGGTCTAAGTACATGACTCTACATGAAAATGTGAAAAACAGAACTGATGTATTATTCAAGGCCCTAAGAACACATTAGTCAGCATTCTTTTTGCTTGCTATTGCAGGCCATAGACTATGCAAGGGAACTGTGCACATATAAACACACATACACAGAGACACTGAAGTAAGGCTGTTGTATGTAAATTACTTGCTAGTAGCTTACAAACCAGCTGCTCCATTTCTGCTACATTTTCAGAATATAGATTATTTCAAAAGCTATTTTTTCCAGAGCTTTCATGAAAATTAATGATCTATCAATTCTCCAATCCACAAGGAGGGGAGAAGAAAAAAATAAAATAAAAAAAAATAAAAAAATAAATCCAGTGAATTTAGAGGAGCTCTATAGTGTGGAGGTATAAGAAGTCCACCAAAAACTGTTTTCAATAGTTCTGCCATGAAGAAAGATCCCGTCTTAGTTTCCAAATTAAAAAGAAAAAATGTTTATGTATGAAGCAGAAAGTAGAAATTAACAAGATGTAGAGATTTCTAAAGTTAGCTCAGTATTGACACAGAGGTAAAAAATCATAAAATCACAATTTAGTGGAAAGGGGTTACATTTTCTCATAGATCTTTTCTCCCATTCTCCTTAATTTTAATATGCAGCTGGTTTTAGCTGCTCAAAAATGGTGAGTATTAATGCGAGTTCCAGTCATAGAATCACAGAATCACAGAATGGTTTGGTTTGAAAGTGACCTTAGAGATCATCTTGTTCTAATTTCCCCTGCCGTGGGAAGGACATTTATCACTAGACCAGGCTCAAAGCCCCATCCAGACTGGTTTTGAGCATCAGAGTGGGGGCATCCACAACCTCTCTGGGCAAACTTTTCTACTGTCTCTCCACTCTCACAGTCAAGAAGAACTAATGCAAAAAGCTCAGATTAATTATACAGCCTTACAATAACAAAAATCCATTAAATAGGTATGCAAATTCTCTCACTGATCAATTAATCTAGATCCAAAGTATATTTACATAAGCACAGCATGCATCTTTACGAAGGTCTGTGTTGAATTGTAGGAATTTTTTCGAACTATCCTTCACATTACATAAAAGTGTATGTCTGCTATATTTATTGAATAATATTTTCTTTTTTATTGTACCATTACAATAAATGTGTGGTGTATACAAAAGATACTAGGCTAATATATTAAAATGACATCTTTATATACTTTTATTAATATTAAAATAGTTTAATGGTCATTGCTATGTTAATAAGATATATAGATCATCATCCTAATGGTTACTGTAGTACTAGTAAGAAATATACAACACTTCTGTAATGGCTATTGCATTTTAGTAAGATATATAGAAGACGTTTATAAGATTGTGGAGTATTAAATATTTGCCTGAGTACAGAACAAGCTGTTACAGTGATCACTATAAGAAACAGTGGAGAGATGTCAGTGATTACTCCACATAATAAAGAACAGCAATATAGCAAGCTTGTGGATGATGAGTGTTTGTGCTGCAAGAAAGCTTAGGCTATTAATTTTAAAAGAATTTCCTTTAAACTTATTTTAATTTTTATTACTTTAAAATTTATTAAGTTTTATTTCTATTTTTATAGTATTATTTTTATTA
Organism: Coturnix japonica; assembly: GCF_054131305.1. Classification (NCBI taxonomy): domain Eukaryota; kingdom Metazoa; phylum Chordata; class Aves; order Galliformes; family Phasianidae; genus Coturnix; species Coturnix japonica. The sequence goes on along the minus strand of NW_028189119.1, from coordinate 7,833 downwards.
TTACTCAGAATAAAGATAAATATTGTAGAATTTTGACTAGTCTCAAATGCAGCACTAATTTCTTTTCTGTTAAGAAGTAAAGATTCTGATAGTTTCAGAGGGAAATAGAGAGAGAGAGAGAGAGAGAGAGAAGCATTTGAAAACAAGATTCGTGGAAAATAAAGAATGAGAAAAAGAAATTATTAGAAAAATCCAACAATGCAAATTATTCAGTGAGCAATCTAAAATTAGACAGTAGAAAAACATTTTCCATGTATGCAAAGTGTATGTATAGGAAGTGTATATAGAGTTCAAGAATATTCAGTCTCTGGCTTTCCACGAATTCGGACCAAGTCATTCTTTATTAATGTGTTATCTGTACTGTAGCAGCTTTTAAAGGTTTCTCTCAGAACTACTGCATCAACACAGTAGAACTCAAGTGGAATAATTATGAAGAGAAAAACAAACAAACAAACAAAAAAAAAAACATAGACTTAACGTTGTCTGATAAATATTAAGATGGAACTAAGGCTGAAGAGAAAAACAAACAAACAAACAAACAAAAAAAACATAGACTTAACGTTGTCTGATAAATATTAAGATGGAACTAAGGCTTTTAGAGAAGGTCACAGATGAGTTTTGAAAATTTTTTGCTAGATTTATTTATCCCAATAGTTTAAATTAATTTTAATTAAGTTTAATTAATTAAATTAATTTTAATTAAGTTTAATTAGTTTAAATTTTAAATTTTGCCCAGGGAGGTGGTGGAGTCTCCTTCTCTGGAGATATTTAAGACCCGCCTGGACACCTACCTGTGTGACATGGTGTAGGGAGCCTGCTTTGGCAGGGGGGGTGGACTCGATGATCTCTAGAGGTCCCTTCCAACCCCTACAATTCTGTGATTCTGTGAAATAACAAAGTCCAGAAACAAACAAAACAAAACAAACAAACAAACAAAAAATTCAGAAAGAGCAATCAAATTTTCACATAGACTTAATTTCAGTGTGCTGTTTTTCAGAGGGAAAGGCAGATAATATTATATTAATTAGTAGATTGTGGAGAGGAAGACACCCCTCTGGAATACAGTACAGAAATTTTATATTGCCTCTTGGTGCAGGAATTCAAAGATTATCTGAATGATAAAAGTAGGCCTATTTTTATTTTAATTTTTAATTTTTATTTTTTATTTGGCTACTCATGTATCTCAAAAATGTCTGAAAATAAGTGACTCAAAATAAGTGGCTCGCAGATCCCGATTTTTTGCAAATCGACACCCTGCTATTTGCTGTAATTTACCTGCCTAAGTACTAAAAAAGAAAAGAAAAGAAAAAGAAAAAAAAATCTAAAAAGAATGAAAAAACATATTTTCTCCCAAAATCCACAATGAAAAACCCAGTTAAGCCTGCAGCACTCCTACCCTTAGTGAAAGGAATTCCTTTTGTAGCACTATTTGGTAAAAACTGGTAATAGAGTGTCAAACGGTGTAAAGTCTGTCTGTTGACTTTATCTTTTCAGAACAGATGGGTAGCAATCTGTTTCTTGTGTCTCTAGAGGCTAAATGGGTGAGTATCTGGTGAATACATAGTTATAAACTTTCTCCTTCAAAAGCACTCAATTACACTGCTAGCACATCCTACATGCTTTCCTTTTTAACATGTCCTTTGTAACACATCTAAAGGAAAGAACAGAGGTAAAAATAATGATTGCTTACATCTTGCACCTTTGTTGGCCAAAACATCCACCTGAAGAGTAAGACAACTATGGAATGAACATAACAGAAGAGTATGGCATTTTTGGAAGTAAACAGACCTGTAAATTATCTCATGATGAAGACTGAAAGGAAGTAACATCCTGTATGTAAACTCTTGATCTTGCTCTGCTCTGGTCACTACCAAAAGGAAGAATCATGTATTTGAAAGATAAAATGATTGATACTCCCTGAAAATTTGAGTTTACTACAGCATCAGCTGTTAGCTATCAAAATAATTAAAATAATAACATTACTAAATGCTGCTGAATATTTCAGTTGGAAGCCCAGGACCATAAAATCACTCACATGAAATGGAAGTTATATCTCCTTTAAAGTTTTATTGCAACAGAATTCAAATGGTGGAAAAGCTACAGTACTGTGTTATGTTTTTCTTTTCCTAACAACAAACAACATGTTCCAAGGGCAAATGAAATTATGAAATTTAATTTACAAGGCAAGTGAAATGTATGAGGGTTGCTCTGAAAGTAATGCCTCTTGTTTTGTTATGTTGGCCCATGGCATTAGAGGTGAATGATGATTTGGCAGTAGAGGTTGAACCTTCCCACCAATATTCCATTACATACTGTTGCCATATGACAGATGTCAGCAGAGGGACAGTCTGACAAAACGACGTCTAACATGGAAGTGTGTATGGAGCAAAGCTGTAACATTAATTCCTCCATGCGGAAAAAAACTCTCATCTTACTGACATCCATCAGTGCTTGCTGAGCTTTTAGAGAGATAAAAAGCACTTTCTGACATCCATCTGTTCATGGCAATGAAAGATCAGTTGAGTGGATGTTTTCCTAGCACTGATGCCACCATAGCAACTGTGAAACAGTGTGTCACCTCCACTGGTGTGGATTACTTTGAGCACAGCATCAAGCTCTTGTTCACTGCTGATGTAAATGCATAGCTAATGGTGGTGATTATAATGAATAATACAGATCTGCAGCTGAGAATTTTCTCTGTCAAAAAATGTTCTCTTTCTATCTGTTGTAGTTTTCATGGAAATAAATAGGAGACATTACTTTTGGAGCAATCTACATTTCTCTTCCTAATTTTGCAGAGATTTCTGTTCTCTGATTTATTTCCAATATCTTCTATTTTATCAAATTATCCACATTTCCTTTCCCTATCTCTTATCTTTGCAGGGAATGTAGGAAAGACGTACTGCATCAAAATACATAATGACCACAAACCAGCAGAGAATTGCAGCTTAAGCAAGAATGTGATTTATTCAATGTGGTAATCTTACACCGGGCTTGAAAAAAGACTAGAGTTGAGCAACTTGTATATCTGGCCAAAGCACCAGGCAAACTAGACATGTGCAGTTTAGCATATTGCCCAAGGCCTGGAGACTCTGGGAGCTGAATGATGCTTGGAATGAGTCTGGGCCCTCACAGTTTAATGTATTTTTCCAGTAAAAATGTTGTTTCAGTAAGGATTGGAGAGCAATCCCACCTCTGTAACAAACTTTGGCCTGAGCACCACCCCATCAATCCCACACACTCTCCAGTTAACACAACAAATCTTGTTTAGATGCCTATCAGCACACATGACTCAGTCCCACCTCATTAAAAAGCCTTCTATCACTTTGTTGAAAAAAGACACTCCACTCCATCAGTTTGGGATTATTATAGACAGATCTTTCCCATCTTCCCATCTTCCTGACCTAGCCAGATGGACTGCCTCTCAGTGCAAGATATCACCTTTCTGCTATTCTGTGGATAATACTTGAGTGATTTATTGATTAATTACTGACTAGCCTTGAGATATTAGTATTAACACAGTTAGTTCACTTATCAGAAGGCAATTCCATATCTGTTATCTGTCTCTTAAAAAAAAATCATTGATTTTTGACTGTACAAACCTGTTATAGTGAAACTCCTTGGGGGGCTCTATTACACAAGCATTTATGAATCTGTTTCAGTGAAATTTCTTGGGAGGTCTCTGAAAAAAAAAAATATTATTATTATTATTATTATTATTATTATTATTATTATTATTATTATTATTATTATTATTATTATTATTATTATTATTATTGACTATGATAACCACTGTCCTTTAGATATCAGCCCATGACCAAATTTGGGACTTGGTCTGAACCTAGCTACACTCAGACTAATTTGAAAAGGAATTTAGAAAACAAGAGGTTCCTTTCTGAACCTTATATCTCATTGGTAGGTTTCCCCAGTAAGCCATCTGTCAGACTTATACCCTTAATGTGACGGATACTCAAAGCATAGTTCTTGAGGTAATATATGAATCCATCTCTTCTATTGGTCTTCCAGGTTTCTAAAATATATGAACTTAATTCTAAGACTTTCAGGTCTTTGGGGCATTGCATTCTAAGTGCTGAATGGGTTCAAGTTGTAAGTGAAACACAGAAGAGAGACATAGAGATCTCACTGACCTTGTTGCTTTAGAAAACCAGCAAAGATTTCTGATGATATAGCTCTACTACCAAATGCTAATTAGAAGTTGTTCTAAGCAGAACTTAGGAAAAAAAAAAAAAATGTAGAAGCTTAATTACCAATCTCTACATTAAAAATATTGTTTTTGGATCCAAGTTGTTCTTATTTGTTCAGAGAAACTGAACACATAAAACTAACATATCCTATAATTATATCTACCTTAAATAAACTTCTGTTTCCTAAACTGCATACCTCAAACTCATACAAACTCTTAATCTGGAACAACTTGAGAAGGAGGTTTCATCCAATTTTCACAACTCCTGATGATAGGAATTCATTTCCTATTCAAGAGAGAACAGGAAAAATCCCAAGTGTTCTTCATACTCCAGTCCTTTCAAAATAAGACACAGAGAACATCAATTCATAGATTTCAATCCATCATGTGTACTTATCACATCTTCAGTGCTATTCTTCAAAATTAAACAACATTTAATTTTAGCAAGGTCTGTATAACACTGTTTTCAATTGCAAAGAAAAAACATAGTGGACTGTGTTTTCAGTCCTAATAATTAAAGGGGGGCTCCTTTGTAGTATCTCTGTTTTCAAGCTTTCCAGAGGGAGATATTAAGAAAACAAAAAACAAAAAACAAACCCCAAACAAACAAAAAACAAACAAAAAAACCAAAACAAAACCAAACCAAAACAAAAAAATTCTCTCATAGAATATGAGAAATAGAAGTGGAAATACAACAGACATGTTCCAGTACCTACTAGGTGTTGAAATAGACTTAAGTTTCAAATAAATTATTTCTCTTTCCCTTTATTTGTTCAGATCAGGTAAAGAAGTCATTTTATGGATCTGGTTATTGCTGTAATCAAAACAAATGCATTCATGATTCCCTCTGTTTCCTCGGAACTATCTCTACATCATTTGTGCTCTGTATTTGGCTGAAAGTATCACTGATCCCCCAAAACTCTTTTAAATATTATGGAAAAAAAACAGGTAATGGAAATCTTACTGTTCACCCAGTTACAACAAACTACTGACTACATGTAAAGATTTCCCAAATGCTTTAATTTCCTTGGGTGTGACGACAACAACAATAACAAGAACCTGAAATAATGATTTTACAATTCACATCTGTGAAGAAATGCATTATTGAAATTAAGAACAGTGTTACTGAAAAAAAAGATATTTATATAAATAGTTCCAAATAATAAGCACTATTACAAAGAAGAATGTAACGTCACAACAAAATTATGAGGTAATCTGAATGTAATGGAGCTGGACTGAAGTAGAATTCAGACCTATAATATTCAAACCAGACATAAATGTTCTGCATAATAAGAAGCATTCCTGCATCCTGTTTAGACACATGATCAAGTCGTTAAATATTAAATAGAATTATAGTTATAGTATTTTAAACTGTAAAAAATGACAGGAAAACAAATAAAAAGGAAATAATGTACCAAAATCAGGCTCAGAAAATACTTTGAATTTTTAGTGTAGATTGATTGTGAATTATACATTTTAAAAGAAAACATCCTCAATAAACTGTCCAGAAGTATGCATTGCACTCTACAGCACCTTTTCTTTATAGCTTAGTTTTATGTTGCAGGGTATAGAATCAAATGACAAAAGGGCTTTCATGGATCGTAGTCAGAGCAAAAAGAGGATAGATCAAAAGAAATAAGAAAGGAAAAGCAAGCAACTTTTCACATTGCTACAGAACTTCTTGACAGAGGCTAAATTGAAGAAACAATTTGATTAGAAAGCAATCACAAACATGACTGGATACCTGAAAATTTGGTCCAAATTACCAGTTGAGATTATAAAATTACTCTTAACTTCATGTCAATGTTTTACAGGCTGGTTCAGCCTGGTTCTGTGACTAGTGGAAGGATTTCACACAACCCACACCTCTGGAGAAGGGAAACAGGGGACCCCAAAATAATTAGGAAAAAAAATAGCAGCAGCAATATAAGGAGAAACAAACTAATTTACTAAGTATGGTATTGGAATGCAAAATAGTTAAGAGTTGAAGCCAATAAATCATATATAATGAGAGAGTATCTGAAAGCTGTAGGCCTTACAGTAATTGCACAGTCAGGACGGGCAGCAGTGAGGGAGAAGAGCGGCAAAGAGAAAAGCAGAAGGGAAGCAAGAGAATGTTAGATGACCCAACACCGCCTTATATGCGTTCCCCCTGTGCGAGAATGATATCAGCACAGCGAACAGTCTTCTGGGGAATGTAGTTTCTTCTCTTTGCTATGTGGACCTGGGGCATTAACACTTTAACTCCCATTACACTACATGACGTGATGATGTGGAATACTGATGATCATAAAACCATGACACTTCTCAAGGAAGATTACTTAAAATAATTTTTGAAAGAACAATTTTAACAATTTAGTAAAGGCCAATGAAATTCAAGCTCAAAAACAAATACAAAGGGTTTGTTAAAATTTCAAAATGATTTTCATAACAGAATTCTGTTTTTAAAACTATGAGTACAAAACCTCTTGCTTTTCTTGTCTGGATCATCCTGTCTCTCCTTCACTAAGTCTGAGCACAGTGTTTCTAAATACAGAATAGCCTTATTTTTTATCAATATGAGTTATAACTAAATATTTTCTAAAAGTTTACTTTGAAATATGAATGATAAATACCTTTTTGATTAAAATACATACATTGAGCACTCCACAAATGACCACTGAGGGTTGCATGAAACCACCATATAACCCCATGCAAGCACAGAAGGCCAGGGATAGTAGCCAAAATGGGATGGAGTTTTATGCTTGTTTAACCATATGAATATCTAAGCAGAAGGAGTTTGTTTCTTCTGTATTAACAAGATGAAGTAACATAGTGCTGCATGTATAAAAAACTGGAATGAGCAGAAGGAGGTGTGCTTGATTTGTAGAAATATTCCAACTGGCACCTTGTGCAGAAAGTAAACAAGGTGTCCTCTCTTAATATACGATGTGTGTTTTGGGAGAGCACAGTGTTTAGGTTTTCAGTAACAATACCAGTTACCCAGAGTTAGTAAATGACTCTTCTCTGCGATGAGTGTACATGTGCAATGATAAATGAGTCATTTCAATTAAATTAAATTAAAATCTGATAGACATGACTTTGTAACTTGCTATTTAAAATATACTATAGCCCAAATTACTTTTTGGTTTACCTCCTCTGTTGTGTATTCTTATAAAATTGTGCAACTATTGACACTATAGCAACTTTAAGGAAAAATTGAACACCAAATTTAAATATAGAAAACAAACATATTGTAGTTTTATAAATATAGCAAGTAATACCAAGCTTTTAACATTTGATTAAAATTATAATTTCAAGAGGCAAAAATATTCTGATTTTAACTCAAATAATAAAATACAGTGGCATTACGTAGTATCCTCACATAATGACACTCTTAAGAATAAGAGTGACACAGATAAGAATATCTGTGTCTGATTTGTGCTTCATTATTAGGTTTATTATTAGCTCTCTCCAAAAATCAAAAGCAATCATAAATTGCAATTTTATTTGAATGACTAAAAATAGTTGATGATTTTCTAATAAGAATTTCAGATCCCAGACCCGCGAGTGCACCCCTGTGTGCCCGGTGGCGCAAGTGGTAGGAATGCCGCATTGCAACCCTAGGGCCCCGGTGTTCGAATCCCCCT
>NW_028189118.1:0-38966 GCF_054131305.1 Coturnix japonica | reverse complement strand
ATCTCGGAATCTACGACTCATCTCGGAATCTCCCGCGCCTACGACTCAACTCGGAATCTACCGCGCCTACGACTCAACTCGGAATCTCCCGCGCCTACGACTCAACTCGGAATCTACCGCGCCTACGACTCATCTCGGAATCTACCGCGCCTACGACTCAACTCGGAATCTACGACTCATCTCGGAATCTACGACTCATCTCGGAATCTCCCGCGCCTACGACTCAACTCGGAATCTACCGCGCCTACGACTCAACTCGGAATCTCCCGCGCCTACGACTCAACTCGGAATCTACCGCGCCTACGACTCAACTCGGAATCTCCCGCGCCTACGACTCAACTCGGAATCTACCGCGCCTACGACTCATCTCGGAATCTACCGCGCCTACGACTCAACTCGGAATCTACCGCGCCTACGACTCATCTCGGAATCTCCCGCGCCTACGACTCATCTCGGAATCTACCGCGCCTACGACTCAACTCGGAATCTACGACTCATCTCGGAATCTACGACTCATCTCGGAATCTCCCGCGCCTACGACTCAACTCGGAATCTACCGCGCCTACGACTCAACTCGGAATCTCCCGCGCCTACGACTCAACTCGGAATCTACCGCGCCTACGACTCAACTCGGAATCTCCCGCGCCTACGACTCAACTCGGAATCTACCGCGCCTACGACTCATCTCGGAATCTACCGCGCCTACGACTCAACTCGGAATCTACGACTCATCTCGGAATCTACGACTCATCTCGGAATCTCCCGCGCCTACGACTCAACTCGGAATCTACCGCGCCTACGACTCAACTCGGAATCTCCCGCGCCTACGACTCAACTCGGAATCTACCGCGCCTACGACTCAACTCGGAATCTCCCGCGCCTACGACTCAACTCGGAATCTACCGCGCCTACGACTCATCTCGGAATCTACCGCGCCTACGACTCAACTCGGAATCTACGACTCATCTCGGAATCTACGACTCATCTCGGAATCTCCCGCGCCTACGACTCAACTCGGAATCTACCGCGCCTACGACTCAACTCGGAATCTCCCGCGCCTACGACTCAACTCGGAATCTACCGCGCCTACGACTCAACTCGGAATCTCCCGCGCCTACGACTCAACTCGGAATCTACCGCGCCTACGACTCATCTCGGAATCTACCGCGCCTACGACTCAACTCGGAATCTACCGCGCCTACGACTCATCTCGGAATCTCCCGCGCCTACGACTCATCTCGGAATCTACCGCGCCTACGACTCAACTCGGAATCTACGACTCATCTCGGAATCTACGACTCATCTCGGAATCTCCCGCGCCTACGACTCAACTCGGAATCTACCGCGCCTACGACTCATCTCGGAATCTACCGCGCCTACGACTCAACTCGGAATCTACGACTCATCTCGGAATCTACGACTCATCTCGGAATCTCCCGCGCCTACGACTCAACTCGGAATCTACCGCGCCTACGACTCAACTCGGAATCTCCCGCGCCTACGACTCAACTCGGAATCTACCGCGCCTACGACTCAACTCGGAATCTCCCGCGCCTACGACTCAACTCGGAATCTACCGCGCCTACGACTCATCTCGGAATCTACCGCGCCTACGACTCAACTCGGAATATACCGCGCCTACGACTCATCTCGGAATCTCCCGCGCCTACGACTCATCTCGGAATCTACCGCGCCTACGACTCAACTCGGAATCTACGACTCATCTCGGAATCTACGACTCATCTCGGAATCTCCCGCGCCTACGACTCAACTCGGAATCTATCGCGCCTACGACTCAACTCGGAATCTCCCGCGCCTACGACTCAACTCGGAATCTACCGCGCCTACGACTCATCTCGGAATCTACCGCGCCTACGACTCAACTCGGAATCTACGACTCATCTCGGAATCTACGACTCATCTCGGAATCTCCCGCGCCTACGACTCAACTCGGAATCTACCGCGCCTACGACTCAACTCGGAATCTCCCGCGCCTACGACTCAACTCGGAATCTACCGCGCCTACGACTCAACTCGGAATCTCCCGCGCCTACGACTCAACTCGGAATCTACCGCGCCTACGACTCATCTCGGAATCTACCGCGCCTACGACTCAACTCGGAATCTACCGCGCCTACGACTCAACTCGGAATCTCCCGCGCCTACGACTCAACTCGGAATCTACCGCGCCTACGACTCAACTCGGAATCTACCGCGCCTACGACTCAACTCGGAATCTACCGCGCCTACGACTCATCTCGGAATCTACCGCGCCTACGACTCAACTCGGAATCTACGACTCATCTCGGAATCTACGACTCAACTCGGAATCTACCGCGCCTACGACTCAACTCGGAATCTCCCGCGCCTACGACTCAACTCGGAATCTACCGCGCCTACGACTCATCACGGAATCTACCGCGCCTACGACTCAACTCGGAATCTCCCGCGCCTACGACTCAACTCGGAATCTACCGCGCCTACGACTCATCTCGGAATCTACCGCGCCTACGACTCAACTCGGAATCTACGACTCATCTCGGAATCTACGACTCATCTCGGAATCTCCCGCGCCTACGACTCAACTCGGAATCTACCGCGCCTACGACTCAACTCGGAATCTACCGCGCCTACGACTCATCTCGGAATCTACCGCGCCTACGACTCAACTCGGAATCTCCCGCGCCTACGACTCAACTCGGAATCTACCGCGCCTACGACTCATCTCGGAATCTCCCGCGCCTACGACTCATCTCGGAATCTACCGCGCCTACGACTCAACTCGGAATCTACGACTCATCTCGGAATCTACGACTCATCTCGGAATCTCCCGCGCCTACGACTCAACTCGGAATCTACCGCGCCTACGACTCAACTCGGAATCTCCCGCGCCTACGACTCAACTCGGAATCTACCGCGCCTACGACTCAACTCGGAATCTCCCGCGCCTACGACTCAACTCGGAATCTACCGCGCCTACGACTCATCTCGGAATCTACCGCGCCTACGACTCAACTCGGAATCTACGACTCATCTCGGAATCTACGACTCATCTCGGAATCTCCCGCGCCTACGACTCAACTCGGAATCTACCGCGCCTACGACTCAACTCGGAATCTCCCGCGCCTACGACTCAACTCGGAATCTACCGCGCCTACGACTCAACTCGGAATCTCCCGCGCCTACGACTCAACTCGGAATCTACCGCGCCTACGACTCATCTCGGAATCTACCGCGCCTACGACTCAACTCGGAATCTACGACTCATCTCGGAATCTACGACTCATCTCGGAATCTCCCGCGCCTACGACTCAACTCGGAATCTACCGCGCCTACGACTCAACTCGGAATCTCCCGCGCCTACGACTCAACTCGGAATCTACCGCGCCTACGACTCAACTCGGAATCTCCCGCGCCTACGACTCAACTCGGAATCTACCGCGCCTACGACTCATCTCGGAATCTACCGCGCCTACGACTCAACTCGGAATCTACCGCGCCTACGACTCATCTCGGAATCTCCCGCGCCTACGACTCATCTCGGAATCTACCGCGCCTACGACTCAACTCGGAATCTACGACTCATCTCGGAATCTACGACTCATCTCGGAATCTCCCGCGCCTACGACTCAACTCGGAATCTACCGCGCCTACGACTCAACTCGGAATCTCCCGCGCCTACGACTCAACTCTGAATCTACCGCGCCTACGACTCAACTCGGAATCTCCCGCGCCTACGACTCAACTCGGAATCTACCGCGCCTACGACTCATCTCGGAATCTACCGCGCCTACGACTCAACTCGGAATCTACCGCGCCTACGACTCATCTCGGAATCTCCCGCGCCTACGACTCATCTCGGAATCTACCGCGCCTACGACTCATCTCGGAATCTACGACTCATCTCGGAATCTCCCGCGCCTACGACTCAACTCGGAATCTACCGCGCCTACGACTCAACTCGGAATCTCCCGCGCCTACGACTCAACTCGGAATCTACCGCGCCTACGACTCATCTCGGAATCTACCGCGCCTACGACTCAACTCGGAATCTCCCGCGCCTACGACTCAACTCGGAATCTCCCGCGCCTACGACTCAACTCGGAATCTACCGCGCCTACGACTCAACTCGGAATCTCCCGCGCCTACGACTCAACTCGGAATCTACCGCGCCTACGACTCATCTCGGAATCTACCGTGCCTACGACTCAACTCGGAATCTACGACTCATCTCGGAATCTACGACTCATCTCGGAATCTCCCGCGCCTACGACTCAACTCGGAATCTACCGCGCCTACGACTCAACTCGGAATCTCCCGCGCCTACGACTCAACTCGGAATCTACCGCGCCTACGACTCAACTCGGAATCTCCCGCGCCTACGACTCAACTCGGAATCTACCGCGCCTACGACTCAACTCGGAATCTCCCGCGCCTACGACTCAACTCGGAATCTACCGCGCCTACGACTCATCTCGGAATCTACGACTCATCTCGGAATCTACGACTCATCTCGGAATCTCCCGCGCCTACGACTCAACTCGGAATCTACCGCGCCTACGACTCAACTCGGAATCTCCCGCGCCTACGACTCAACTCGGAATCTCCCGCGCCTACGACTCATCTCGGAATCTACCGCGCCTACGACTCATCTCGGAATCTACGACTCATCTCGGAATCTCCCGCGCCTACGACTCAACTCGGAATCTACCGCGCCTACGACTCAACTCGGAATCTCCCGCGCCTACGACTCAACTCGGAATCTACCGCGCCTACGACTCATCTCGGAATCTACCGCGCCTACGACTCAACTCGGAATCTCCCGCGCCTACGACTCAACTCGGAATCTCCCGCGCCTACGACTCAACTCGGAATCTACCGCGCCTACGACTCAACTCGGAATCTCCCGCGCCTACGACTCAACTCGGAATCTACCGCGCCTACGACTCATCTCGGAATCTACCGCGCCTACGACTCAACTCGGAATCTCCCGCGCCTACGACTCAACTCGGAATCTCCCGCGCCTACGACTCAACTCGGAATCTCCCGCGCCTACGACTCAACTCGGAATCTCCCGCGCCTACGACTCAACTCGGAATCTACCGCGCCTACGACTCATCTCGGAATCTACCGCGCCTACGACTCAACTCGGAATCTACGACTCATCTCGGAATCTACGACTCATCTCGGAATCTCCCGCGCCTACGACTCAACTCGGAATCTACCGCGCCTACGACTCAACTCGGAATCTCCCGCGCCTACGACTCAACTCGGAATCTACCGCGCCTACGACTCAACTCGGAATCTCCCGCGCCTACGACTCAACTCGGAATCTACCGCGCCTACGACTCAACTCGGAATCTCCCGCGCCTACGACTCAACTCGGAATCTACCGCGCCTACGACTCATCTCGGAATCTACGACTCATCTCGGAATCTACGACTCATCTCGGAATCTCCCGCGCCTACGACTCAACTCGGAATCTACCGCGCCTACGACTCAACTCGGAATCTCCCGCGCCTACGACTCAACTCGGAATCTACCGCGCCTACGACTCATCTCGGAATCTACCGCGCCTACGACTCAACTCGGAATCTCCCGCGCCTACGACTCAACTCGGAATCTCCCGCGCCTACGACTCAACTCGGAATCTACCGCGCCTACGACTCAACTCGGAATCTCCCGCGCCTACGACTCAACTCGGAATCTACCGCGCCTACGACTCATCTCGGAATCTACCGCGCCTACGACTCAACTCGGAATCTACGACTCATCTCGGAATCTACGACTCATCTCGGAATCTCCCGCGCCTACGACTCAACTCGGAATCTACCGCGCCTACGACTCAACTCGGAATCTCCCGCGCCTACGACTCAACTCGGAATCTACCGCGCCTACGACTCAACTCGGAATCTCCCGCGCCTACGACTCAACTCGGAATCTACCGCGCCTACGACTCATCTCGGAATCTACGACTCATCTCGGAATCTACGACTCATCTCGGAATCTCCCGCGCCTACGACTCAACTCGGAATCTACCGCGCCTACGACTCAACTCGGAATCTCCCGCGCCTACGACTCAACTCGGAATCTCCCGCGCCTACGACTCATCTCGGAATCTACCGCGCCTACGACTCATCTCGGAATCTACGACTCATCTCGGAATCTCCCGCGCCTACGACTCAACTCGGAATCTACCGCGCCTACGACTCAACTCGGAATCTCCCGCGCCTACGACTCAACTCGGAATCTACCGCGCCTACGACTCATCTCGGAATCTACCGCGCCTACGACTCAACTCGGAATCTCCCGCGCCTACGACTCAACTCGGAATCTCCCGCGCCTACGACTCAACTCGGAATCTACCGCGCCTACGACTCAACTCGGAATCTCCCGCGCCTACGACTCAACTCGGAATCTACCGCGCCTACGACTCATCTCGGAATCTACCGCGCCTACGACTCAACTCGGAATCTACGACTCATCTCGGAATCTACGACTCATCTCGGAATCTCCCGCGCCTACGACTCAACTCGGAATCTACCGCGCCTACGACTCAACTCGGAATCTCCCGCGCCTACGACTCAACTCGGAATCTACCGCGCCTACGACTCAACTCGGAATCTCCCACGCCTACGACTCAACTCGGAATCTACCGCGCCTACGACTCAACTCGGAATCTCCCGCGCCTACGACTCAACTCGGAATCTACCGCGCCTACGACTCATCTCGGAATCTACGACTCATCTCGGAATCTACGACTCATCTCGGAATCTCCCGCGCCTACGACTCAACTCGGAATCTACCGCGCCTACGACTCAACTCGGAATCTCCCGCGCCTACGACTCAACTCGGAATCTACCGCGCCTACGACTCAACTCGGAATCTCCCGCGCCTACGACTCAACTCGGAATCTACCGCGCCTACGACTCAACTCGGAATCTCCCGCGCCTACGACTCAACTCGGAATCTACCGCGCCTACGACTCATCTCGGAATCTACGACTCATCTCGGAATCTACGACTCATCTCGGAATCTCCCGCGCCTACGACTCAACTCGGAATCTACCGCGCCTACGACTCAACTCGGAATCTCCCGCGCCTACGACTCAACTCGGAATCTACCGCGCCTACGACTCATCTCGGAATCTACGACTCATCTCGGAATCTACGACTCATCTCGGAATCTCCCGCGCCTACGACTCAACTCGGAATCTACCGCGCCTACGACTCAACTCGGAATCTCCCGCGCCTACGACTCAACTCGGAATCTACCGCGCCTACGACTCAACTCGGAATCTCCCGCGCCTACGACTCAACTCGGAATCTCCCGCGCCTACGACTCAACTCGGAATCTACCGCGCCTACGACTCAACTCGGAATCTACCGCGCCTACGACTCAACTCGGAATCTACCGCGCCTACGACTCATCTCGGAATCTACCGCGCCTACGACTCAACTCGGAATCTACGACTCATCTCGGAATCTACGACTCATCTCGGAATCTCCCGCGCCTACGACTCAACTCGGAATCTACCGCGCCTACGACTCAACTCGGAATCTCCCGCGCCTACGACTCAACTCGGAATCTACCGCGCCTACGACTCAACTCGGAATCTCCCGCGCCTACGACTCAACTCGGAATCTACCGCGCCTACGACTCAACTCGGAATCTCCCGCGCCTACGACTCAACTCGGAATCTACCGCGCCTACGACTCATCTCGGAATCTACGACTCATCTCGGAATCTACGACTCATCTCGGAATCTCCCGCGCCTACGACTCAACTCGGAATCTACCGCGCCTACGACTCAACTCGGAATCTCCCGCGCCTACGACTCAACTCGGAATCTCCCGCGCCTACGACTCATCTCGGAATCTACCGCGCCTACGACTCATCTCGGAATCTACGACTCATCTCGGAATCTCCCGCGCCTACGACTCAACTCGGAATCTACCGCGCCTACGACTCAACTCGGAATCTCCCGCGCCTACGACTCAACTCGGAATCTACCGCGCCTACGACTCATCTCGGAATCTACCGCGCCTACGACTCAACTCGGAATCTCCCGCGCCTACGACTCAACTCGGAATCTCCCGCGCCTACGACTCAACTCGGAATCTACCGCGCCTACGACTCAACTCGGAATCTCCCGCGCCTACGACTCAACTCGGAATCTACCGCGCCTACGACTCATCTCGGAATCTACCGCGCCTACGACTCAACTCGGAATCTACGACTCATCTCGGAATCTACGACTCATCTCGGAATCTCCCGCGCCTACGACTCAACTCGGAATCTACCGCGCCTACGACTCAACTCGGAATCTCCCGCGCCTACGACTCAACTCGGAATCTACCGCGCCTACGACTCAACTCGGAATCTCCCGCGCCTACGACTCAACTCGGAATCTACCGCGCCTACGACTCAACTCGGAATCTCCCGCGCCTACGACTCAACTCGGAATCTACCGCGCCTACGACTCATCTCGGAATCTACGACTCATCTCGGAATCTACGACTCATCTCGGAATCTCCCGCGCCTACGACTCAACTCGGAATCTACCGCGCCTACGACTCAACTCGGAATCTCCCGCGCCTACGACTCAACTCGGAATCTACCGCGCCTACGACTCAACTCGGAATCTCCCGCGCCTACGACTCAACTCGGAATCTACCGCGCCTACGACTCAACTCGGAATCTCCCGCGCCTACGACTCAACTCGGAATCTACCGCGCCTACGACTCATCTCGGAATCTACGACTCATCTCGGAATCTACGACTCATCTCGGAATCTCCCGCGCCTACGACTCAACTCGGAATCTACCGCGCCTACGACTCAACTCGGAATCTCCCGCGCCTACGACTCAACTCGGAATCTACCGCGCCTACGACTCATCTCGGAATCTACGACTCATCTCGGAATCTACGACTCATCTCGGAATCTCCCGCGCCTACGACTCAACTAGGAATCTACCGCGCCTACGACTCAACTCGGAATCTCCCGCGCCTACGACTCAACTCGGAATCTACCGCGCCTACGACTCAACTCGGAATCTCCCGCGCCTACGACTCAACTCGGAATCTACCGCGCCTACGACTCAACTCGGAATCTCCCGCGCCTACGACTCAACTCGGAATCTACCGCGCCTACGACTCATCTCGGAATCTACGACTCATCTCGGAATCTACGACTCAACTCGGAATCTACCGCGCCTACGACTCAACTCGGAATCTCCCGCGCCTACGACTCAACTCGGAATCTACCGCGCCTACGACTCATCTCGGAATCTACCGCGCCTACGACTCAACTCGGAATCTACGACTCATCTCGGAATCTACGACTCATCTCGGAATCTCCCGCGCCTACGACTCAACTCGGAATCTACCGCGCCTACGACTCAACTCGGAATCTACCGCGCCTACGACTCATCTCGGAATCTACGACTCATCTCGGAATCTACGACTCATCTCGGAATCTCCCGCGCCTACGACTCAACTCGGAATCTACCGCGCCTACGACTCAACTCGGAATCTCCCGCGCCTACGACTCAACTCGGAATCTACCGCGCCTACGACTCAACTCGGAATCTCCCGCGCCTACGACTCAACTCGGAATCTACCGCGCCTACGACTCAACTCGGAATCTCCCGCGCCTACGACTCAACTCGGAATCTACCGCGCCTACGACTCATCTCGGAATCTACGACTCATCTCGGAATCTACGACTCAACTCGGAATCTACCGCGCCTACGACTCAACTCGGAATCTCCCGCGCCTACGACTCAACTCGGAATCTACCGCGCCTACGACTCATCTCGGAATCTACCGCGCCTACGACTCAACTCGGAATCTACGACTCATCTCGGAATCTACGACTCATCTCGGAATCTCCCGCGCCTACGACTCAACTCGGAATCTACCGCGCCTACGACTCAACTCGGAATCTACCGCGCCTACGACTCATCTCGGAATCTACCGCGCCTACGACTCAACTCGGAATCTACGACTCATCTCGGAATCTACGACTCATCTCGGAATCTCCCGCGCCTACGACTCAACTCGGAATCTACCGCGCCTACGACTTATCTCGGAATCTACCGCGCCTACGACTCAACTCGGAATCTACGACTCATCTCGGAATCTACGACTCATCTCGGAATCTCCCGCGCCTACGACTCAACTCGGAATCTACCGCGCCTACGACTCAACTCGGAATCTACCGCGCCTACGACTCAACTCGGAATCTCCCGCGCCTAGGACCAACTCGGAATCTCCCGTGCCTACGACTCAACTCGGAATCTCCCGCGCCTAGGACCAACTCGGAATCTACCGCGCCTACGACTCAACTCGGAATCTACCGCGCCTACGACTCAACTCGGAATCTCCCGCGCCTAGGACCAACTCGGAATCTCCCGCGCCTACGACTCAACTCGGAATCTCCCGCGCCTAGGACCAACTCGGAATCTACCGCGCCTACGACTCAACTCGGAATCTCCCGCGCCTAGGACCAACTCGGAATCTCCCGTGCCTACGACTCAACTCGGAATCTCCCGCGCCTAGGACCAACTCGGAATCTACCGCGCCTACGACTCAACTCGGAATCTACCGCGCCTACGACTCAACTCGGAATCTCCCGCGCCTAGGACCAACTCGGAATCTCCCGCGCCTACGACTCAACTCGGAATCTCCCGCGCCTAGGACCAACTCGGAATCTACCGCGCCTACGACTCAACTCGGAATCTCCCGCGCCTAGGACCAACTCGGAATCTACCGCGCCTACGACTCAACTCGGAATCTCCCGCGCCTAGGACCAACTCGGAATCTACCGCGCCTACGACTCAACTCGGAATCTACCGCGCCTACGACTCAACTCGGAATCTCCCGCGCCTAGGACCAACTCGGAATCTCCCGCGCCTACGACTCAACTCGGAATCTCCCGCGCCTAGGACCAACTCGGAATCTACCGCGCCTACGACTCAACTCGGAATCTCCCGCGCCTAGGACCAACTCGGAATCTACCGCGCCTACGACTCAACTCGGAATCTCCCGCGCCTAGGACCAACTCGGAATCTCCCGCGCCTAGGACCAACTCGGAATCTACCGCGCCTACGACTCAACTCGGAATCTACCGCGCCTACGACTCAACTCGGAATCTCCCGCGCCTAGGACCAACTCGGAATCTCCCGCGCCTACGACTCAACTCGGAATCTACCGCGCCTACGACTCAACTCGGAATCTACCGCGCCTACGACTCAACTCGGAATCTCCCGCGCCTAGGACCAACTCGGAATCTCCCGCGCCTACGACTCAACTCGGAATCTACCGCGCCTACGACTCATCTCGGAATCTACGACTCATCTCGGAATCTACGACTCATCTCGGAATCTCCCGCGCCTACGACTCAACTCGGAATCTACCGCGCCTACGACTCAACTCGGAATCTACCGCGCCTACGACTCAACTCGGAATCTACCGCGCCTACGACTCAACTCGGAATCTCCCGCGCCTACGACTCAACTCGGAATCTACCGCGCCTACGACTCAACTCGGAATCTCCCGCGCCTACGACTCAACTCGGAATCTACCGCGCCTACGACTCATCTCGGAATCTACGACTCATCTCGGAATCTACGACTCAACTCGGAATCTACCGCGCCTACGACTCAACTCGGAATCTCCCGCGCCTACGACTCAACTCGGAATCTACCGCGCCTACGACTCATCTCGGAATCTACCGCGCCTACGACTCAACTCGGAATCTACGACTCATCTCGGAATCTACGACTCAACTCGGAATCTACCGCGCCTACGACTCAACTCGGAATCTCCCGCGCCTACGACTCAACTCGGAATCTACCGCGCCTACGACTCATCTCGGAATCTACCGCGCCTACGACTCAACTCGGAATCTACCGCGCCTACGACTCAACTCGGAATCTCCCGCGCCTAGGACCAACTCGGAATCTCCCGCGCCTACGACTCAACTCGGAATCTCCCGCGCCTACGACTCAACTCGGAATCTACCGCGCCTACGACTCAACTCGGAATCTACCGCGCCTACGACTCAACTCGGAATCTCCCGCGCCTACGACTCAACTCGGAATCTACCGCGCCTACGACTCATCTCGGAATCTACCGCGCCTACGACTCAACTCGGAATCTCCCGCGCCTACGACTCAACTCGGAATCTCCCGCGCCTACGACTCAACTCGGAATCTACCGCGCCTACGACTCAACTCGGAATCTCCCGCGCCTACGACTCAACTCGGAATCTACCGCGCCTACGACTCATCTCGGAATCTACCGTGCCTACGACTCAACTCGGAATCTACGACTCATCTCGGAATCTACGACTCATCTCGGAATCTCCCGCGCCTACGACTCAACTCGGAATCTACCGCGCCTACGACTCAACTCGGAATCTCCCGCGCCTACGACTCAACTCGGAATCTACCGCGCCTACGACTCAACTCGGAATCTCCCGCGCCTACGACTCAACTCGGAATCTACCGCGCCTACGACTCAACTCGGAATCTCCCGCGCCTACGACTCAACTCGGAATCTACCGCGCCTACGACTCATCTCGGAATCTACGACTCATCTCGGAATCTACGACTCATCTCGGAATCTCCCGCGCCTACGACTCAACTCGGAATCTACCGCGCCTACGACTCAACTCGGAATCTCCCGCGCCTACGACTCAACTCGGAATCTCCCGCGCCTACGACTCATCTCGGAATCTACCGCGCCTACGACTCATCTCGGAATCTACGACTCATCTCGGAATCTCCCGCGCCTACGACTCAACTCGGAATCTACCGCGCCTACGACTCAACTCGGAATCTCCCGCGCCTACGACTCAACTCGGAATCTACCGCGCCTACGACTCATCTCGGAATCTACCGCGCCTACGACTCAACTCGGAATCTCCCGCGCCTACGACTCAACTCGGAATCTCCCGCGCCTACGACTCAACTCGGAATCTACCGCGCCTACGACTCAACTCGGAATCTCCCGCGCCTACGACTCAACTCGGAATCTACCGCGCCTACGACTCATCTCGGAATCTACCGCGCCTACGACTCAACTCGGAATCTCCCGCGCCTACGACTCAACTCGGAATCTCCCGCGCCTACGACTCAACTCGGAATCTACCGCGCCTACGACTCAACTCGGAATCTCCCGCGCCTACGACTCAACTCGGAATCTACCGCGCCTACGACTCATCTCGGAATCTACCGCGCCTACGACTCAACTCGGAATCTACGACTCATCTCGGAATCTACGACTCATCTCGGAATCTCCCGCGCCTACGACTCAACTCGGAATCTACCGCGCCTACGACTCAACTCGGAATCTCCCGCGCCTACGACTCAACTCGGAATCTACCGCGCCTACGACTCAACTCGGAATCTCCCGCGCCTACGACTCAACTCGGAATCTACCGCGCCTACGACTCAACTCGGAATCTCCCGCGCCTACGACTCAACTCGGAATCTACCGCGCCTACGACTCATCTCGGAATCTACGACTCATCTCGGAATCTACGACTCATCTCGGAATCTCCCGCGCCTACGACTCAACTCGGAATCTACCGCGCCTACGACTCAACTCGGAATCTCCCGCGCCTACGACTCAACTCGGAATCTACCGCGCCTACGACTCATCTCGGAATCTACCGCGCCTACGACTCAACTCGGAATCTCCCGCGCCTACGACTCAACTCGGAATCTCCCGCGCCTACGACTCAACTCGGAATCTACCGCGCCTACGACTCAACTCGGAATCTCCCGCGCCTACGACTCAACTCGGAATCTACCGCGCCTACGACTCATCTCGGAATCTACCGCGCCTACGACTCAACTCGGAATCTACGACTCATCTCGGAATCTACGACTCATCTCGGAATCTCCCGCGCCTACGACTCAACTCGGAATCTACCGCGCCTACGACTCAACTCGGAATCTCCCGCGCCTACGACTCAACTCGGAATCTACCGCGCCTACGACTCAACTCGGAATCTCCCGCGCCTACGACTCAACTCGGAATCTACCGCGCCTACGACTCATCTCGGAATCTACGACTCATCTCGGAATCTACGACTCATCTCGGAATCTCCCGCGCCTACGACTCAACTCGGAATCTACCGCGCCTACGACTCAACTCGGAATCTCCCGCGCCTACGACTCAACTCGGAATCTCCCGCGCCTACGACTCATCTCGGAATCTACCGCGCCTACGACTCATCTCGGAATCTACGACTCATCTCGGAATCTCCCGCGCCTACGACTCAACTCGGAATCTACCGCGCCTACGACTCAACTCGGAATCTCCCGCGCCTACGACTCAACTCGGAATCTACCGCGCCTACGACTCATCTCGGAATCTACCGCGCCTACGACTCAACTCGGAATCTCCCGCGCCTACGACTCAACTCGGAATCTCCCGCGCCTACGACTCAACTCGGAATCTACCGCGCCTACGACTCAACTCGGAATCTCCCGCGCCTACGACTCAACTCGGAATCTACCGCGCCTACGACTCATCTCGGAATCTACCGCGCCTACGACTCAACTCGGAATCTACGACTCATCTCGGAATCTACGACTCATCTCGGAATCTCCCGCGCCTACGACTCAACTCGGAATCTACCGCGCCTACGACTCAACTCGGAATCTCCCGCGCCTACGACTCAACTCGGAATCTACCGCGCCTACGACTCAACTCGGAATCTCCCACGCCTACGACTCAACTCGGAATCTACCGCGCCTACGACTCAACTCGGAATCTCCCGCGCCTACGACTCAACTCGGAATCTACCGCGCCTACGACTCATCTCGGAATCTACGACTCATCTCGGAATCTACGACTCATCTCGGAATCTCCCGCGCCTACGACTCAACTCGGAATCTACCGCGCCTACGACTCAACTCGGAATCTCCCGCGCCTACGACTCAACTCGGAATCTACCGCGCCTACGACTCAACTCGGAATCTCCCGCGCCTACGACTCAACTCGGAATCTACCGCGCCTACGACTCAACTCGGAATCTCCCGCGCCTACGACTCAACTCGGAATCTACCGCGCCTACGACTCATCTCGGAATCTACGACTCATCTCGGAATCTACGACTCATCTCGGAATCTCCCGCGCCTACGACTCAACTCGGAATCTACCGCGCCTACGACTCAACTCGGAATCTCCCGCGCCTACGACTCAACTCGGAATCTACCGCGCCTACGACTCATCTCGGAATCTACGACTCATCTCGGAATCTACGACTCATCTCGGAATCTCCCGCGCCTACGACTCAACTCGGAATCTACCGCGCCTACGACTCAACTCGGAATCTCCCGCGCCTACGACTCAACTCGGAATCTACCGCGCCTACGACTCAACTCGGAATCTCCCGCGCCTACGACTCAACTCGGAATCTCCCGCGCCTACGACTCAACTCGGAATCTACCGCGCCTACGACTCAACTCGGAATCTACCGCGCCTACGACTCAACTCGGAATCTACCGCGCCTACGACTCATCTCGGAATCTACCGCGCCTACGACTCAACTCGGAATCTACGACTCATCTCGGAATCTACGACTCATCTCGGAATCTCCCGCGCCTACGACTCAACTCGGAATCTACCGCGCCTACGACTCAACTCGGAATCTCCCGCGCCTACGACTCAACTCGGAATCTACCGCGCCTACGACTCAACTCGGAATCTCCCGCGCCTACGACTCAACTCGGAATCTACCGCGCCTACGACTCAACTCGGAATCTCCCGCGCCTACGACTCAACTCGGAATCTACCGCGCCTACGACTCATCTCGGAATCTACGACTCATCTCGGAATCTACGACTCATCTCGGAATCTCCCGCGCCTACGACTCAACTCGGAATCTACCGCGCCTACGACTCAACTCGGAATCTCCCGCGCCTACGACTCAACTCGGAATCTCCCGCGCCTACGACTCATCTCGGAATCTACCGCGCCTACGACTCATCTCGGAATCTACGACTCATCTCGGAATCTCCCGCGCCTACGACTCAACTCGGAATCTACCGCGCCTACGACTCAACTCGGAATCTCCCGCGCCTACGACTCAACTCGGAATCTACCGCGCCTACGACTCATCTCGGAATCTACCGCGCCTACGACTCAACTCGGAATCTCCCGCGCCTACGACTCAACTCGGAATCTCCCGCGCCTACGACTCAACTCGGAATCTACCGCGCCTACGACTCAACTCGGAATCTCCCGCGCCTACGACTCAACTCGGAATCTACCGCGCCTACGACTCATCTCGGAATCTACCGCGCCTACGACTCAACTCGGAATCTACGACTCATCTCGGAATCTACGACTCATCTCGGAATCTCCCGCGCCTACGACTCAACTCGGAATCTACCGCGCCTACGACTCAACTCGGAATCTCCCGCGCCTACGACTCAACTCGGAATCTACCGCGCCTACGACTCAACTCGGAATCTCCCGCGCCTACGACTCAACTCGGAATCTACCGCGCCTACGACTCAACTCGGAATCTCCCGCGCCTACGACTCAACTCGGAATCTACCGCGCCTACGACTCATCTCGGAATCTACGACTCATCTCGGAATCTACGACTCATCTCGGAATCTCCCGCGCCTACGACTCAACTCGGAATCTACCGCGCCTACGACTCAACTCGGAATCTCCCGCGCCTACGACTCAACTCGGAATCTACCGCGCCTACGACTCAACTCGGAATCTCCCGCGCCTACGACTCAACTCGGAATCTACCGCGCCTACGACTCAACTCGGAATCTCCCGCGCCTACGACTCAACTCGGAATCTACCGCGCCTACGACTCATCTCGGAATCTACGACTCATCTCGGAATCTACGACTCATCTCGGAATCTCCCGCGCCTACGACTCAACTCGGAATCTACCGCGCCTACGACTCAACTCGGAATCTCCCGCGCCTACGACTCAACTCGGAATCTACCGCGCCTACGACTCATCTCGGAATCTACGACTCATCTCGGAATCTACGACTCATCTCGGAATCTCCCGCGCCTACGACTCAACTAGGAATCTACCGCGCCTACGACTCAACTCGGAATCTCCCGCGCCTACGACTCAACTCGGAATCTACCGCGCCTACGACTCAACTCGGAATCTCCCGCGCCTACGACTCAACTCGGAATCTACCGCGCCTACGACTCAACTCGGAATCTCCCGCGCCTACGACTCAACTCGGAATCTACCGCGCCTACGACTCATCTCGGAATCTACGACTCATCTCGGAATCTACGACTCAACTCGGAATCTACCGCGCCTACGACTCAACTCGGAATCTCCCGCGCCTACGACTCAACTCGGAATCTACCGCGCCTACGACTCATCTCGGAATCTACCGCGCCTACGACTCAACTCGGAATCTACGACTCATCTCGGAATCTACGACTCATCTCGGAATCTCCCGCGCCTACGACTCAACTCGGAATCTACCGCGCCTACGACTCAACTCGGAATCTACCGCGCCTACGACTCATCTCGGAATCTACGACTCATCTCGGAATCTACGACTCATCTCGGAATCTCCCGCGCCTACGACTCAACTCGGAATCTACCGCGCCTACGACTCAACTCGGAATCTCCCGCGCCTACGACTCAACTCGGAATCTACCGCGCCTACGACTCAACTCGGAATCTCCCGCGCCTACGACTCAACTCGGAATCTACCGCGCCTACGACTCAACTCGGAATCTCCCGCGCCTACGACTCAACTCGGAATCTACCGCGCCTACGACTCATCTCGGAATCTACGACTCATCTCGGAATCTACGACTCAACTCGGAATCTACCGCGCCTACGACTCAACTCGGAATCTCCCGCGCCTACGACTCAACTCGGAATCTACCGCGCCTACGACTCATCTCGGAATCTACCGCGCCTACGACTCAACTCGGAATCTACGACTCATCTCGGAATCTACGACTCATCTCGGAATCTCCCGCGCCTACGACTCAACTCGGAATCTACCGCGCCTACGACTCAACTCGGAATCTACCGCGCCTACGACTCATCTCGGAATCTACCGCGCCTACGACTCAACTCGGAATCTACGACTCATCTCGGAATCTACGACTCATCTCGGAATCTCCCGCGCCTACGACTCAACTCGGAATCTACCGCGCCTACGACTTATCTCGGAATCTACCGCGCCTACGACTCAACTCGGAATCTACGACTCATCTCGGAATCTACGACTCATCTCGGAATCTCCCGCGCCTACGACTCAACTCGGAATCTACCGCGCCTACGACTCAACTCGGAATCTACCGCGCCTACGACTCAACTCGGAATCTCCCGCGCCTAGGACCAACTCGGAATCTCCCGTGCCTACGACTCAACTCGGAATCTCCCGCGCCTAGGACCAACTCGGAATCTACCGCGCCTACGACTCAACTCGGAATCTACCGCGCCTACGACTCAACTCGGAATCTCCCGCGCCTAGGACCAACTCGGAATCTCCCGCGCCTACGACTCAACTCGGAATCTCCCGCGCCTAGGACCAACTCGGAATCTACCGCGCCTACGACTCAACTCGGAATCTCCCGCGCCTAGGACCAACTCGGAATCTCCCGTGCCTACGACTCAACTCGGAATCTCCCGCGCCTAGGACCAACTCGGAATCTACCGCGCCTACGACTCAACTCGGAATCTACCGCGCCTACGACTCAACTCGGAATCTCCCGCGCCTAGGACCAACTCGGAATCTCCCGCGCCTACGACTCAACTCGGAATCTCCCGCGCCTAGGACCAACTCGGAATCTACCGCGCCTACGACTCAACTCGGAATCTCCCGCGCCTAGGACCAACTCGGAATCTACCGCGCCTACGACTCAACTCGGAATCTCCCGCGCCTAGGACCAACTCGGAATCTACCGCGCCTACGACTCAACTCGGAATCTACCGCGCCTACGACTCAACTCGGAATCTCCCGCGCCTAGGACCAACTCGGAATCTCCCGCGCCTACGACTCAACTCGGAATCTCCCGCGCCTAGGACCAACTCGGAATCTACCGCGCCTACGACTCAACTCGGAATCTCCCGCGCCTAGGACCAACTCGGAATCTACCGCGCCTACGACTCAACTCGGAATCTCCCGCGCCTAGGACCAACTCGGAATCTCCCGCGCCTAGGACCAACTCGGAATCTACCGCGCCTACGACTCAACTCGGAATCTACCGCGCCTACGACTCAACTCGGAATCTCCCGCGCCTAGGACCAACTCGGAATCTCCCGCGCCTACGACTCAACTCGGAATCTACCGCGCCTACGACTCAACTCGGAATCTACCGCGCCTACGACTCAACTCGGAATCTCCCGCGCCTAGGACCAACTCGGAATCTCCCGCGCCTACGACTCAACTCGGAATCTACCGCGCCTACGACTCATCTCGGAATCTACGACTCATCTCGGAATCTACGACTCATCTCGGAATCTCCCGCGCCTACGACTCAACTCGGAATCTACCGCGCCTACGACTCAACTCGGAATCTACCGCGCCTACGACTCAACTCGGAATCTACCGCGCCTACGACTCAACTCGGAATCTCCCGCGCCTACGACTCAACTCGGAATCTACCGCGCCTACGACTCAACTCGGAATCTCCCGCGCCTACGACTCAACTCGGAATCTACCGCGCCTACGACTCATCTCGGAATCTACGACTCATCTCGGAATCTACGACTCAACTCGGAATCTACCGCGCCTACGACTCAACTCGGAATCTCCCGCGCCTACGACTCAACTCGGAATCTACCGCGCCTACGACTCATCTCGGAATCTACCGCGCCTACGACTCAACTCGGAATCTACGACTCATCTCGGAATCTACGACTCAACTCGGAATCTACCGCGCCTACGACTCAACTCGGAATCTCCCGCGCCTACGACTCAACTCGGAATCTACCGCGCCTACGACTCATCTCGGAATCTACCGCGCCTACGACTCAACTCGGAATCTACCGCGCCTACGACTCAACTCGGAATCTCCCGCGCCTAGGACCAACTCGGAATCTCCCGCGCCTACGACTCAACTCGGAATCTCCCGCGCCTAGGACCAACTCGGAATCTACCGCGCCTACGACTCAACTCGGAATCTCCCGCGCCTAGGACCAACTCGGAATCTACCGCGCCTACGACTCAACTCGGAATCTCCCGCGCCTAGGACCAACTCGGAATCTCCCGCGCCTAGGACCAACTCGGAATCTACCGCGCCTACGACTCAACTCGGAATCTACCGCGCCTACGACTCAACTCGGAATCTCCCGCGCCTAGGACCAACTCGGAATCTCCCGCGCCTACGACTCAACTCGGAATCTACCGCGCCTACGACTCAACTCGGAATCTACCGCGCCTACGACTCAACTCGGAATCTCCCGCGCCTAGGACCAACTCGGAATCTCCCGCGCCTACGACTCAACTCGGAATCTACCGCGCCTACGACTCATCTCGGAATCTACGACTCATCTCGGAATCTACGACTCATCTCGGAATCTCCCGCGCCTACGACTCAACTCGGAATCTACCGCGCCTACGACTCAACTCGGAATCTCCCGCGCCTACGACTCAACTCGGAATCTACCGCGCCTACGACTCAACTCGGAATCTCCCGCGCCTACGACTCAACTCGGAATCTACCGCGCCTACGACTCAACTCGGAATCTCCCGCGCCTACGACTCAACTCGGAATCTACCGCGCCTACGACTCATCTCGGAATCTACGACTCATCTCGGAATCTACGACTCAACTCGGAATCTCCCGCGCCTACGACTCAACTCGGAATCTACCGCGCCTACGACTCAACTCGGAATCTCCCGCGCCTACGACTCATCTCGGAATCTACCGCGCCTACGACTCAACTCGGAATCTACGACTCATCTCGGAATCTACGACTCAACTCGGAATCTACCGCGCCTACGACTCATCTCGGAATCTCCCGCGCCTACGACTCAACTCGGAATCTACCGCGCCTACGACTCATCTCGGAATCTACCGCGCCTACGACTCAACTCGGAATCTACGACTCATCTCGGAATCTACGACTCATCTCGGAATCTCCCGCGCCTACGACTCAACTCGGAATCTACCGCGCCTACGACTCAACTCGGAATCTCCCGCGCCTAGGACCAACTCGGAATCTCCCGTGCCTACGACTCAACTCGGAATCTCCCGCGCCTAGGACCAACTCGGAATCTACCGCGCCTACGACTCAACTCGGAATCTACCGCGCCTACGACTCAACTCGGAATCTCCCGCGCCTAGGACCAACTCGGAATCTCCCGCGCCTACGACTCAACTCGGAATCTCCCGCGCCTAGGACCAACTCGGAATCTACCGCGCCTACGACTCAACTCGGAATCTCCCGCGCCTAGGACCAACTCGGAATCTCCCGTGCCTACGACTCAACTCGGAATCTCCCGCGCCTAGGACCAACTCGGAATCTACCGCGCCTACGACTCATCTCGGAATCTACCGCGCCTACGACTCAACTCGGAATCTACGACTCATCTCGGAATCTACGACTCATCTCGGAATCTCCCGCGCCTACGACTCAACTCGGAATCTACCGCGCCTACGACTCATCTCGGAATCTACCGCGCCTACGACTCAACTCGGAATCTACGACTCATCTCGGAATCTACGACTCATCTCGGAATCTCCCGCGCCTACGACTCAACTCGGAATCTCCCGCGCCTAGGACCAACTCGGAATCTACCGCGCCTACGACTCAACTCGGAATCTCCCGCGCCTAGGACCAACTCGGAATCTACCGCGCCTACGACTCATCTCGGAATCTACCGCGCCTACGACTCAACTCGGAATCTACGACTCATCTCGGAATCTACGACTCATCTCGGAATCTCCCGCGCCTACGACTCAACTCGGAATCTACCGCGCCTACGACTCATCTCGGAATCTACCGCGCCTACGACTCAACTCGGAATCTACGACTCATCTCGGAATCTACGACTCATCTCGGAATCTCCCGCGCCTACGACTCAACTCGGAATCTCCCGCGCCTAGGACCAACTCGGAATCTACCGCGCCTACGACTCAACTCGGAATCTCCCGCGCCTAGGACCAACTCGGAATCTCCCGTGCCTACGACTCAACTCGGAATCTCCCGCGCCTAGGACCAACTCGGAATCTACCGCGCCTACGACTCATCTCGGAATCTACCGCGCCTACGACTCAACTCGGAATCTACGACTCATCTCGGAATCTACCGCGCCTACGACTCAACTCGGAATCTCCCGCGCCTACGACTCATCTCGGAATCTACGACTCAACTCGGAATCTACCGCGCCTACGACTCAACTCGGAATCTCCCGCGCCTAGGACCAACTCGGAATCTACCGCGCCTACGACTCAACTCGGAATCTCCCGCGCCTAGGACCAACTCGGAATCTACCGCGCCTACGACTCAACTCGGAATCTACCGCGCCTACGACTCAACTCGGAATCTCCCGCGCCTAGGACCAACTCGGAATCTCCCGCGCCTACGACTCAACTCGGAATCTCCCGCGCCTAGGACCAACTCGGAATCTACCGCGCCTACGACTCAACTCGGAATCTCCCGCGCCTAGGACCAACTCGGAATCTACCGCGCCTACGACTCAACTCGGAATCTCCCGCGCCTAGGACCAACTCGGAATCTCCCGCGCCTAGGACCAACTCGGAATCTACCGCGCCTACGACTCAACTCGGAATCTACCGCGCCTACGACTCAACTCGGAATCTCCCGCGCCTAGGACCAACTCGGAATCTCCCGCGCCTACGACTCAACTCGGAATCTACCGCGCCTACGACTCAACTCGGAATCTACCGCGCCTACGACTCAACTCGGAATCTCCCGCGCCTAGGACCAACTCGGAATCTCCCGCGCCTACGACTCAACTCGGAATCTCCCGCGCCTAGGACCAACTCGGAATCTACCGCGCCTACGACTCAACTCGGAATCTCCCGCGCCTAGGACCAACTCGGAATCTACCGCGCCTACGACTCATCTCGGAATCTACCGCGCCTACGACTCAACTCGGAATCTACGACTCATCTCGGAATCTACGACTCATCTCGGAATCTCCCGCGCCTACGACTCAACTCGGAATCTACCGCGCCTACGACTCATCTCGGAATCTACCGCGCCTACGACTCAACTCGGAATCTACGACTCATCTCGGAATCTACGACTCATCTCGGAATCTCCCGCGCCTACGACTCAACTCGGAATCTCCCGCGCCTAGGACCAACTCGGAATCTACCGCGCCTACGACTCAACTCGGAATCTCCCGCGCCTAGGACCAACTCGGAATCTCCCGTGCCTACGACTCAACTCGGAATCTCCCGCGCCTAGGACCAACTCGGAATCTACCGCGCCTACGACTCATCTCGGAATCTACCGCGCCTACGACTCAACTCGGAATCTACGACTCATCTCGGAATCTACCGCGCCTACGACTCAACTCGGAATCTCCCGCGCCTACGACTCATCTCGGAATCTACGACTCAACTCGGAATCTACCGCGCCTACGACTCAACTCGGAATCTCCCGCGCCTAGGACCAACTCGGAATCTACCGCGCCTACGACTCAACTCGGAATCTCCCGCGCCTAGGACCAACTCGGAATCTCCCGCGCCTACGACTCAACTCGGAATCTCCCGCGCCTAGGACCAACTCGGAATCTACCGCGCCTACGACTCAACTCGGAATCTCCCGCGCCTAGGACCAACTCGGAATCTACCGCGCCTACGACTCAACTCGGAATCTCCCGCGCCTAGGACCAACTCGGAATCTCCCGCGCCTAGGACCAACTCGGAATCTACCGCGCCTACGACTCAACTCGGAATCTACCGCGCCTACGACTCAACTCGGAATCTCCCGCGCCTAGGACCAACTCGGAATCTCCCGCGCCTACGACTCAACTCGGAATCTACCGCGCCTACGACTCAACTCGGAATCTACCGCGCCTACGACTCAACTCGGAATCTCCCGCGCCTAGGACCAACTCGGAATCTCCCGCGCCTACGACTCAACTCGGAATCTACCGCGCCTACGACTCATCTCGGAATCTACGACTCATCTCGGAATCTACGACTCATCTCGGAATCTCCCGCGCCTACGACTCAACTCGGAATCTACCGCGCCTACGACTCAACTCGGAATCTACCGCGCCTACGACTCAACTCGGAATCTACCGCGCCTACGACTCAACTCGGAATCTCCCGCGCCTACGACTCAACTCGGAATCTACCGCGCCTACGACTCAACTCGGAATCTCCCGCGCCTACGACTCAACTCGGAATCTACCGCGCCTACGACTCATCTCGGAATCTACGACTCATCTCGGAATCTACGACTCAACTCGGAATCTACCGCGCCTACGACTCAACTCGGAATCTCCCGCGCCTACGACTCAACTCGGAATCTACCGCGCCTACGACTCAACTCGGAATCTCCCGCGCCTACGACTCAACTCGGAATCTACCGCGCCTACGACTCATCTCGGAATCTACGACTCATCTCGGAATCTACGACTCAACTCGGAATCTACCGCGCCTACGACTCAACTCGGAATCTCCCGCGCCTACGACTCAACTCGGAATCTACCGCGCCTACGACTCATCTCGGAATCTACCGCGCCTACGACTCAACTCGGAATCTACGACTCATCTCGGAATCTACGACTCAACTCGGAATCTACCGCGCCTACGACTCAACTCGGAATCTCCCGCGCCTACGACTCAACTCGGAATCTACCGCGCCTACGACTCATCTCGGAATCTACCGCGCCTACGACTCAACTCGGAATCTACCGCGCCTACGACTCAACTCGGAATCTCCCGCGCCTAGGACCAACTCGGAATCTCCCGCGCCTACGACTCAACTCGGAATCTCCCGCGCCTAGGACCAACTCGGAATCTACCGCGCCTACGACTCAACTCGGAATCTCCCGCGCCTAGGACCAACTCGGAATCTACCGCGCCTACGACTCAACTCGGAATCTCCCGCGCCTAGGACCAACTCGGAATCTCCCGCGCCTAGGACCAACTCGGAATCTACCGCGCCTACGACTCAACTCGGAATCTACCGCGCCTACGACTCAACTCGGAATCTCCCGCGCCTAGGACCAACTCGGAATCTCCCGCGCCTACGACTCAACTCGGAATCTACCGCGCCTACGACTCAACTCGGAATCTACCGCGCCTACGACTCAACTCGGAATCTCCCGCGCCTAGGACCAACTCGGAATCTCCCGCGCCTACGACTCAACTCGGAATCTACCGCGCCTACGACTCATCTCGGAATCTACGACTCATCTCGGAATCTACGACTCATCTCGGAATCTCCCGCGCCTACGACTCAACTCGGAATCTACCGCGCCTACGACTCAACTCGGAATCTCCCGCGCCTACGACTCAACTCGGAATCTACCGCGCCTACGACTCAACTCGGAATCTCCCGCGCCTACGACTCAACTCGGAATCTACCGCGCCTACGACTCAACTCGGAATCTCCCGCGCCTACGACTCAACTCGGAATCTACCGCGCCTACGACTCATCTCGGAATCTACGACTCATCTCGGAATCTACGACTCAACTCGGAATCTACCGCGCCTACGACTCAACTCGGAATCTACCGCGCCTACGACTCAACTCGGAATCTCCCGCGCCTACGACTCATCTCGGAATCTACCGCGCCTACGACTCAACTCGGAATCGACGACTCATCTCGGAATCTACGACTCAACTCGGAATCTACCGCGCCTACGACTCATCTCGGAATCTCCCGCGCCTACGACTCAACTCGGAATCTACCGCGCCTACGACTCATCTCGGAATCTACCGCGCCTACGACTCAACTCGGAATCTACGACTCATCTCGGAATCTACGACTCATCTCGGAATCTCCCGCGCCTACGACTCAACTCGGAATCTACCGCGCCTACGACTCAACTCGGAATCTCCCGCGCCTAGGACCAACTCGGAATCTCCCGTGCCTACGACTCAACTCGGAATCTCCCGCGCCTAGGACCAACTCGGAATCTACCGCGCCTACGACTCAACTCGGAATCTACCGCGCCTACGACTCAACTCGGAATCTCCCGCGCCTAGGACCAACTCGGAATCTCCCGCGCCTACGACTCAACTCGGAATCTCCCGCGCCTAGGACCAACTCGGAATCTACCGCGCCTACGACTCAACTCGGAATCTCCCGCGCCTAGGACCAACTCGGAATCTCCCGTGCCTACGACTCAACTCGGAATCTCCCGCGCCTAGGACCAACTCGGAATCTACCGCGCCTACGACTCATCTCGGAATCTACCGCGCCTACGACTCAACTCGGAATCTACGACTCATCTCGGAATCTACGACTCATCTCGGAATCTCCCGCGCCTACGACTCAACTCGGAATCTACCGCGCCTACGACTCATCTCGGAATCTACCGCGCCTACGACTCAACTCGGAATCTACGACTCATCTCGGAATCTACGACTCATCTCGGAATCTCCCGCGCCTACGACTCAACTCGGAATCTCCCGCGCCTAGGACCAACTCGGAATCTACCGCGCCTACGACTCAACTCGGAATCTCCCGCGCCTAGGACCAACTCGGAATCTACCGCGCCTACGACTCATCTCGGAATCTACCGCGCCTACGACTCAACTCGGAATCTACGACTCATCTCGGAATCTACGACTCATCTCGGAATCTCCCGCGCCTACGACTCAACTCGGAATCTACCGCGCCTACGACTCATCTCGGAATCTACCGCGCCTACGACTCAACTCGGAATCTACGACTCATCTCGGAATCTACGACTCATCTCGGAATCTCCCGCGCCTACGACTCAACTCGGAATCTCCCGCGCCTAGGACCAACTCGGAATCTACCGCGCCTACGACTCAACTCGGAATCTCCCGCGCCTAGGACCAACTCGGAATCTCCCGTGCCTACGACTCAACTCGGAATCTCCCGCGCCTAGGACCAACTCGGAATCAACCGCGCCTACGACTCATCTCGGAATCTACCGCGCCTACGACTCAACTCGGAATCTACGACTCATCTCGGAATCTACCGCGCCTACGACTCAACTCGGAATCTCCCGCGCCTACGACTCATCTCGGAATCTACGACTCAACTCGGAATCTACCGCGCCTACGACTCAACTCGGAATCTCCCGCGCCTACGACTCAACTCGGAATCTACCGCGCCTACGACTCATCTCGGAATCTACCGCGCCTACGACTCAACTCGGAATCTACGACTCATCTCGGAATCTACGACTCAACTCGGAATCTACCGCGCCTACGACTCATCTCGGAATCTCCCGCGCCTACGACTCAACTCGGAATCTACCGCGCCTACGACTCATCTCGGAATCTACCGCGCCTACGACTCAACTCGGAATCTACGACTCATCTCGGAATCTACGACTCATCTCGGAATCTCCCGCGCCTACGACTCAACTCGGAATCTACCGCGCCTACGACTCAACTCGGAATCTACCGCGCCTACGACTCAACTCGGAATCTCCCGCGCCTAGGACCAACTCGGAATCTCCCGTGCCTACGACTCAACTCGGAATCTCCCGCGCCTAGGACCAAATCGGAATCTACCGCGCCTACGACTCAACTCGGAATCTACCGCGCCTACGACTCAACTCGGAATCTCCCGCGCCTAGGACCAACTCGGAATCTCCCGCGCCTACGACTCAACTCGGAATCTCCCGCGCCTAGGACCAACTCGGAATCTACCGCGCCTACGACTCAACTCGGAATCTCCCGCGCCTAGGACCAACTCGGAATCTCCCGCGCCTACGACTCAACTCGGAATCTCCCGCGCCTAGGACCAACTCGGAATCTACCGCGCCTACGACTCATCTCGGAATCTACCGCGCCTACGACTCAACTCGGAATCTACGACTCATCTCGGAATCTACGACTCATCTCGGAATCTCCCGCGCCTACGACTCAACTCGGAATCTACCGCGCCTACGACTCATCTCGGAATCTACCGCGCCTACGACTCAACTCGGAATCTACGACTCATCTCGGAATCTACGACTCATCTCGGAATCTCCCGCGCCTACGACTCAACTCGGAATCTCCCGCGCCTAGGACCAACTCGGAATCTACCGCGCCTACGACTCAACTCGGAATCTCCCGCGCCTAGGACCAACTCGGAATCTCCCGTGCCTACGACTCAACTCGGAATCTCCCGCGCCTAGGACCAACTCGGAATCTACCGCGCCTACGACTCTTCTCGGAATCTACCGCGCCTACGACTCAACTCGGAATCTACGACTCATCTCGGAATCTACGACTCATCTCGGAATCTCCCGCGCCTACGACTCAACTCGGAATCTACCGCGCCTACGACTCATCTCGGAATCTACCGCGCCTACGACTCAACTCGGAATCTACGACTCATCTCGGAATCTACGACTCATCTCGGAATCTCCCGCGCCTACGACTCAACTCGAAATCTACCGCGCCTACGACTCAACTCGGAATCTACCGCGCCTACGACTCAACTCGGAATCTCCCGCGCCTAGGACCAACTCGGAATCTACCGCGCCTACGACTCAACTCGGAATCTCCCGCGCCTAGGACCAACTCGGAATCTCCCGTGCCTACGACTCAACTCGGAATCTCCCGCGCCTAGGACCAACTCGGAATCTACCGCGCCTACGACTCATCTCGGAATCTACCGCGCCTACGACTCAACTCGGAATCTACGACTCATCTCGGAATCTACGACTCATCTCGGAATCTCCCGCGCCTACGACTCAACTCGGAATCTACCGCGCCTACGACTCATCTCGGAATCTACCGCGCCTACGACTCAACTCGGAATCTACGACTCATCTCGGAATCTACGACTCATCTCGGAATCTCCCGCGCCTACGACTCAACTCGAAATCTACCGCGCCTAGGACCAACTCGGAATCTCCCGTGCCTACGACTCAACTCGGAATCTCCCGCGCCTAGGACCAACTCGGAATCTACCGCGCCTACGACTCAACTCGGAATCTACCGCGCCTACGACTCAACTCGGAATCTCCCGCGCCTAGGACCAACTCGGAATCTCCCGCGCCTACGACTCAACTCGGAATCTCCCGCGCCTAGGACCAACTCGGAATCTACCGCGCCTACGACTCAACTCGGAATCTCCCGCGCCTAGGACCAACTCGGAATCTACCGCGCCTACGACTCAACTCGGAATCTCCCGCGCCTAGGACCAACTCGGAATCTACCGCGCCTACGACTCAACTCGGAATCTACCGCGCCTACGACTCAACTCGGAATCTCCCGCGCCTAGGACCAACTCGGAATCTCCCGTGCCTACGACTCAACTCGGAATCTCCCGCGCCTAGGACCAACTCGGAATCTACCGCGCCTACGACTCAACTCGGAATCTACCGCGCCTACGACTCAACTCGGAATCTCCCGCGCCTAGGACCAACTCGGAATCTCCCGCGCCTACGACTCAACTCGGAATCTCCCGCGCCTAGGACCAACTCGGAATCTACCGCGCCTACGACTCAACTCGGAATCTCCCGCGCCTAGGACCAACTCGGAATCTACCGCGCCTACGACTCAACTCGGAATCTCCCGCGCCTAGGACCAACTCGGAATCTACCGCGCCTACGACTCAACTCGGAATCTACCGCGCCTACGACTCAACTCGGAATCTCCCGCGCCTAGGACCAACTCGGAATCTCCCGCGCCTACGACTCAACTCGGAATCTCCCGCGCCTAGGACCAACTCGGAATCTACCGCGCCTACGACTCAACTCGGAATCTCCCGCGCCTAGGACCAACTCGGAATCTACCGCGCCTACGACTCAACTCGGAATCTCCCGCGCCTAGGACCAACTCGGAATCTCCCGCGCCTAGGACCAACTCGGAATCTACCGCGCCTACGACTCAACTCGGAATCTACCGCGCCTACGACTCAACTCGGAATCTCCCGCGCCTAGGACCAACTCGGAATCTACCGCGCCTACGACTCAACTCGGAATCTACCGCGCCTACGACTCAACTCGGAATCTCCCGCGCCTAGGACCAACTCGGAATCTCCCGTGCCTACGACTCAACTCGGAATCTACCGCGCCTACGACTCAACTCGGAATCTCCCGCGCCTAGGACCAACTCGGAATCTCCCGTGCCTACGACTCAACTCGGAATCTCCCGCGCCTAGGACCAACTCGGAATCTACCGCGCCTACGACTCAACTCGGAATCTACCGCGCCTACGACTCAACTCGGAATCTCCCGCGCCTAGGACCAACTCGGAATCTCCCGCGCCTACGACTCAACTCGGAATCTCCCGCGCCTAGGACCAACTCGGAATCTACCGCGCCTACGACTCAACTCGGAATCTACCGCGCCTAGGACCAACTCGGAATCTACCGCGCCTACGACTCAACTCGGAATCTACCGCGCCTACGACTCAACTCGGAATCTCCCGCGCCTAGGACCAACTCGGAATCTCCCGCGCCTACGACTCAACTCGGAATCTCCCGCGCCTAGGACCAACTCGGAATCTCCCGCGCCTAGGACCAACTCGGAATCTACCGCGCCTACGACTCAACTCGGAATCTCCCGCGCCTAGGACCAACTCGGAATCTCCCGCGCCTAGGACCAACTCGGAATCTACCGCGCCTACGACTCAACTCGGAATCTACCGCGCCTACGACTCAAGACGGAATCTCCCGCGCCTAGGACCAACTCGGAATCTCCCGCGCCTACGACTCAACTCGGAATCTCCCGCGCCTAGGACCAACTCGGAATCTACCGCGCCTACGACTCAACTCGGAATCTCCCGCGCCTAGGACCAACTCGGAATCTACCGCGCCTACGACTCAACTCGGAATCTCCCGCGCCTAGGACCAACTCGGAATCTACCGCGCCTACGACTCAACTCGGAATCTACCGCGCCTACGACTCAACTCGGAATCTCCCGCGCCTAGGACCAACTCGGAATCTCCCGCGCCTACGACTCAACTCGGAATCTCCCGCGCCTAGGACCAACTCGGAATCTACCGCGCCTACGACTCAACTCGGAATCTCCCGCGCCTAGGACCAACTCGGAATCTACCGCGCCTACGACTCAACTCGGAATCTCCCGCGCCTAGGACCAACTCGGAATCTCCCGCGCCTAGGACCAACTCGGAATCTACCGCGCCTACGACTCAACTCGGAATCTACCGCGCCTACGACTCAACTCGGAATCTCCCGCGCCTAGGACCAACTCGGAATCTACCGCGCCTACGACTCAACTCGGAATCTACCGCGCCTACGACTCAACTCGGAATCTCCCGCGCCTAGAACCAACTCGGAATCTCCCGTGCCTACGACTCAACTCGGAATCTCCCGCGCCTAGGACCAACTCGGAATCTACCGCGCCTACGACTCAACTCGGAATCTACCGCGCCTACGACTCAACTCGGAATCTCCCGCGCCTAGGACCAACTCGGAATCTCCCGCGCCTACGACTCAACTCGGAATCTCCCGCGCCTAGGACCAACTCGGAATCTCCCGTGCCTACGACTCAACTCGGAATCTCCCGCGCCTAGGACCAACTCGGAATCTACCGCGCCTACGACTCAACTCGGAATCTACCGCGCCTACGACTCAACTCGGAATCTCCCGCGCCTAGGACCAACTCGGAATCTCCCGCGCCTACGACTCAACTCGGAATCTCCCGCGCCTAGGACCAACTCGGAATCTACCGCGCCTACGACTCAACTCGGAATCTCCCGCGCCTAGGACCAACTCGGAATCTACCGCGCCTACGACTCAACTCGGAATCTCCCGCGCCTAGGACCAACTCGGAATCTACCGCGCCTACGACTCAACTCGGAATCTCCCGCGCCTACGACTCAACTCGGAATCTCCCGCGCCTAGGACCAACTCGGAATCTACCGCGCCTACGACTCAACTCGGAATCTCCCGCGCCTAGGACCAACTCGGAATCTACCGCGCCTACGACTCAACTCGGAATCTCCCGCGCCTAGGACCAACTCGGAATCTCCCGCGCCTAGGACCAACTCGGAATCTCCCGTGCCTACGACTCAACTCGGAATCTCCCGCGCCTAGGACCAACTCGGAATCTCCCGCGCCTAGGACCAACTCGGAATCTCCCGCGCCTACGACTCAACTCGGAATCTCCCGCGCCTAGGACCAACTCGGAATCTCCCGCGCCTACGACTCAACTCGGAATCTCCCGCGCCTAGGACCAACTCGGAATCTCCCGCGCCTAGGACCAACTCGGAATCTACCGCGCCTACGACTCAACTCGGAATCTCCCGCGCCTAGGACCAACTCGGAATCTCCCGCGCCTAGGACCAACTCGGAATCTACCGCGCCTACGACTCAACTCGGAATCTACCGCGCCTACGACTCAACTCGGAATCTCCCGCGCCTAGGACCAACTCGGAATCTCCCGCGCCTACGACTCAACTCGGAATCTCCCGCGCCTAGGACCAACTCGGAATCTACCGCGCCTACGACTCAACTCGGAATCTCCCGCGCCTAGGACCAACTCGGAATCTACCGCGCCTACGACTCAACTCGGAATCTCCCGCGCCTAGGACCAACTCGGAATCTACCGCGCCTACGACTCAACTCGGAATCTACCGCGCCTACGACTCAACTCGGAATCTCCCGCGCCTAGGACCAACTCGGAATCTCCCGCGCCTACGACTCAACTCGGAATCTCCCGCGCCTAGGACCAACTCGGAATCTACCGCGCCTACGACTCAACTCGGAATCTCCCGCGCCTAGGACCAACTCGGAATCTACCGCGCCTACGACTCAACTCGGAATCTCCCGCGCCTAGGACCAACTCGGAATCTCCCGCGCCTAGGACCAACTCGGAATCTACCGCGCCTACGACTCAACTCGGAATCTACCGCGCCTACGACTCAACTCGGAATCTCCCGCGCCTAGGACCAACTCGGAATCTACCGCGCCTACGACTCAACTCGGAATCTACCGCGCCTACGACTCAACTCGGAATCTCCCGCGCCTAGGACCAACTCGGAATCTCCCGTGCCTACGACTCAACTCGGAATCTCCCGCGCCTAGGACCAACTCGGAATCTACCGCGCCTACGACTCAACTCGGAATCTACCGCGCCTACGACTCAACTCGGAATCTCCCGCGCCTAGGACCAACTCGGAATCTCCCGCGCCTACGACTCAACTCGGAATCTCCCGCGCCTAGGACCAACTCGGAATCTCCCGTGCCTACGACTCAACTCGGAATCTCCCGCGCCTAGGACCAACTCGGAATCTACCGCGCCTACGACTCAACTCGGAATCTACCGCGCCTACGACTCAACTCGGAATCTCCCGCGCCTAGGACCAACTCGGAATCTCCCGCGCCTACGACTCAACTCGGAATCTCCCGCGCCTAGGACCAACTCGGAATCTACCGCGCCTACGACTCAACTCGGAATCTCCCGCGCCTAGGACCAACTCGGAATCTACCGCGCCTACGACTCAACTCGGAATCTCCCGCGCCTAGGACCAACTCGGAATCTACCGCGCCTACGACTCAACTCGGAATCTCCCGCGCCTACGACTCAACTCGGAATCTCCCGCGCCTAGGACCAACTCGGAATCTACCGCGCCTACGACTCAACTCGGAATCTCCCGCGCCTAGGACCAACTCGGAATCTACCGCGCCTACGACTCAACTCGGAATCTCCCGCGCCTAGGACCAACTCGGAATCTCCCGCGCCTAGGACCAACTCGGAATCTACCGCGCCTACGACTCAACTCGGAATCTACCGCGCCTACGACTCAACTCGGAATCTCCCGCGCCTAGGACCAACTCGGAATCTACCGCGCCTACGACTCAACTCGGAATCTACCGCGCCTACGACTCAACTCGGAATCTCCCGCGCCTAGGACCAACTCGGAATCTCCCGTGCCTACGACTCAACTCGGAATCTCCCGCGCCTAGGACCAACTCGGAATCTACCGCGCCTACGACTCAACTCGGAATCTACCGCGCCTACGACTCAACTCGGAATCTCCCGCGCCTAGGACCAACTCGGAATCTCCCGCGCCTACGACTCAACTCGGAATCTCCCGCGCCTAGGACCAACTCGGAATCTCCCGTGCCTACGACTCAACTCGGAATCTCCCGCGCCTAGGACCAACTCGGAATCTACCGCGCCTACGACTCAACTCGGAATCTACCGCGCCTACGACTCAACTCGGAATCTCCCGCGCCTAGGACCAACTCGGAATCTCCCGCGCCTACGACTCAACTCGGAATCTCCCGCGCCTAGGACCAACTCGGAATCTACCGCGCCTACGACTCAACTCGGAATCTCCCGCGCCTAGGACCAACTCGGAATCTCCCGCGCCTAGGACCAACTCGGAATCTACCGCGCCTACGACTCAACTCGGAATCTACCGCGCCTACGACTCAACTCGGAATCTCCCGCGCCTAGGACCAACTCGGAATCTCCCGCGCCTACGACTCAACTCGGAATCTCCCGCGCCTAGGACCAACTCGGAATCTACCGCGCCTACGACTCAACTCGGAATCTCCCGCGCCTAGGACCAACTCGGAATCTACCGCGCCTACGACTCAACTCGGAATCTCCCGCGCCTAGGACCAACTCGGAATCTACCGCGCCTACGACTCAACTCGGAATCTACCGCGCCTACGACTCAACTCGGAATCTCCCGCGCCTAGGACCAACTCGGAATCTCCCGCGCCTACGACTCAACTCGGAATCTCCCGCGCCTAGGACCAACTCGGAATCTACCGCGCCTACGACTCAACTCGGAATCTCCCGCGCCTAGGACCAACTCGGAATCTACCGCGCCTACGACTCAACTCGGAATCTCCCGCGCCTAGGACCAACTCGGAATCTCCCGCGCCTAGGACCAACTCGGAATCTACCGCGCCTACGACTCAACTCGGAATCTACCGCGCCTACGACTCAACTCGGAATCTCCCGCGCCTAGGACCAACTCGGAATCTACCGCGCCTACGACTCAACTCGGAATCTACCGCGCCTACGACTCAACTCGGAATCTCCCGCGCCTAGGACCAACTCGGAATCTCCCGTGCCTACGACTCAACTCGGAATCTCCCGCGCCTAGGACCAACTCGGAATCTACCGCGCCTACGACTCAACTCGGAATCTACCGCGCCTACGACTCAACTCGGAATCTCCCGCGCCTAGGACCAACTCGGAATCTCCCGCGCCTACGACTCAACTCGGAATCTCCCGCGCCTAGGACCAACTCGGAATCTCCCGTGCCTACGACTCAACTCGGAATCTCCCGCGCCTAGGACCAACTCGGAATCTACCGCGCCTACGACTCAACTCGGAATCTACCGCGCCTACGACTCAACTCGGAATCTCCCGCGCCTAGGACCAACTCGGAATCTCCCGCGCCTACGACTCAACTCGGAATCTCCCGCGCCTAGGACCAACTCGGAATCTACCGCGCCTACGACTCAACTCGGAATCTCCCGCGCCTAGGACCAACT
The DNA here is from genome assembly GCF_054131305.1 of Coturnix japonica. NCBI lineage: Eukaryota > Metazoa > Chordata > Aves > Galliformes > Phasianidae > Coturnix > Coturnix japonica. The sequence continues at coordinate 3,371 of NW_028189118.1, read as the reverse complement.
CGGAATCTACCGCGCCTACGACTCAACTCGGAATCTCCCGCGCCTAGGACCAACTCGGAATCTACCGCGCCTACGACTCAACTCGGAATCTCCCGCGCCTACGACTCAACTCGGAATCTCCCGCGCCTAGGACCAACTCGGAATCTACCGCGCCTACGACTCAACTCGGAATCTCCCGCGCCTAGGACCAACTCGGAATCTACCGCGCCTACGACTCAACTCGGAATCTCCCGCGCCTAGGACCAACTCGGAATCTCCCGCGCCTAGGACCAACTCGGAATCTACCGCGCCTACGACTCAACTCGGAATCTACCGCGCCTACGACTCAACTCGGAATCTCCCGCGCCTAGGACCAACTCGGAATCTACCGCGCCTACGACTCAACTCGGAATCTACCGCGCCTACGACTCAACTCGGAATCTCCCGCGCCTAGGACCAACTCGGAATCTCCCGTGCCTACGACTCAACTCGGAATCTCCCGCGCCTAGGACCAACTCGGAATCTACCGCGCCTACGACTCAACTCGGAATCTACCGCGCCTACGACTCAACTCGGAATCTCCCGCGCCTAGGACCAACTCGGAATCTCCCGCGCCTACGACTCAACTCGGAATCTCCCGCGCCTAGGACCAACTCGGAATCTCCCGTGCCTACGACTCAACTCGGAATCTCCCGCGCCTAGGACCAACTCGGAATCTACCGCGCCTACGACTCAACTCGGAATCTACCGCGCCTACGACTCAACTCGGAATCTCCCGCGCCTAGGACCAACTCGGAATCTCCCGCGCCTACGACTCAACTCGGAATCTCCCGCGCCTAGGACCAACTCGGAATCTACCGCGCCTACGACTCAACTCGGAATCTCCCGCGCCTAGGACCAACTCGGAATCTACCGCGCCTACGACTCAACTCGGAATCTCCCGCGCCTAGGACCAACTCGGAATCTACCGCGCCTACGACTCAACTCGGAATCTCCCGCGCCTACGACTCAACTCGGAATCTCCCGCGCCTAGGACCAACTCGGAATCTACCGCGCCTACGACTCAACTCGGAATCTCCCGCGCCTAGGACCAACTCGGAATCTACCGCGCCTACGACTCAACTCGGAATCTCCCGCGCCTAGGACCAACTCGGAATCTCCCGCGCCTAGGACCAACTCGGAATCTCCCGCGCCTACGACTCAACTCGGAATCTCCCGCGCCTAGGACCAACTCGGAATCTCCCGCGCCTAGGACCAACTCGGAATCTCCCGCGCCTACGACTCAACTCGGAATCTCCCGCGCCTAGGACCAACTCGGAATCTCCCGCGCCTACGACTCAACTCGGAATCTCCCGCGCCTAGGACCAACTCGGAATCTCCCGCGCCTACGACTCAACTCGGAATCTACCGCGCCTACGACTCAACTCGGAATCTCCCGCGCCTAGGACCAACTCGGAATCTCCCGCGCCTAGGACCAACTCGGAATCTACCGCGCCTACGACTCAACTCGGAATCTACCGCGCCTACGACTCAACTCGGAATCTCCCGCGCCTAGGACCAACTCGGAATCTCCCGCGCCTACGACTCAACTCGGAATCTCCCGCGCCTAGGACCAACTCGGAATCTACCGCGCCTACGACTCAACTCGGAATCTCCCGCGCCTAGGACCAACTCGGAATCTACCGCGCCTACGACTCAACTCGGAATCTCCCGCGCCTAGGACCAACTCGGAATCTACCGCGCCTACGACTCAACTCGGAATCTACCGCGCCTACGACTCAACTCGGAATCTCCCGCGCCTAGGACCAACTCGGAATCTCCCGCGCCTACGACTCAACTCGGAATCTCCCGCGCCTAGGACCAACTCGGAATCTACCGCGCCTACGACTCAACTCGGAATCTCCCGCGCCTAGGACCAACTCGGAATCTACCGCGCCTACGACTCAACTCGGAATCTCCCGCGCCTAGGACCAACTCGGAATCTCCCGCGCCTAGGACCAACTCGGAATCTACCGCGCCTACGACTCAACTCGGAATCTACCGCGCCTACGACTCAACTCGGAATCTCCCGCGCCTAGGACCAACTCGGAATCTACCGCGCCTACGACTCAACTCGGAATCTACCGCGCCTACGACTCAACTCGGAATCTCCCGCGCCTAGGACCAACTCGGAATCTCCCGCGCCTACGACTCAACTCGGAATCTCCCGCGCCTAGGACCAACTCGGAATCTACCGCGCCTACGACTCAACTCGGAATCTCCCGCGCCTACGACTCAACTCGGAATCTCCCGCGCCTAGGACCAACTCGGAATCTCCCGCGCCTACGACTCAACTCGGAATCTCCCGCGCCTAGGACCAACTCGGAATCTCCCGCGCCTACGACTCAACTCGGAATCTCCCGCGCCTAGGACCAACTCGGAATCTACCGCGCCTACGACTCAACTCGGAATCTACCGCGCCTACGACTCAACTCGGAATCTCCCGCGCCTAGGACCAACTCGGAATCTCCCGCGCCTACGACTCAACTCGGAATCTCCCGCGCCTAGGACCAACTCGGAATCTACCGCGCCTACGACTCAACTCGGAATCTCCCGCGCCTAGGACCAACTCGGAATCTACCGCGCCTACGACTCAACTCGGAATCTCCCGCGCCTAGGACCAACTCGGAATCTACCGCGCCTACGACTCAACTCGGAATCTCCCGCGCCTACGACTCAACTCGGAATCTCCCGCGCCTAGGACCAACTCGGAATCTACCGCGCCTACGACTCAACTCGGAATCTCCCGCGCCTAGGACCAACTCGGAATCTACCGCGCCTACGACTCAACTCGGAATCTCCCGCGCCTAGGACCAACTCGGAATCTCCCGCGCCTAGGACCAACTCGGAATCTCCCGCGCCTACGACTCAACTCGGAATCTCCCGCGCCTAGGACCAACTCGGAATCTCCCGCGCCTAGGACCAACTCGGAATCTCCCGCGCCTACGACTCAACTCGGAATCTCCCGCGCCTAGGACCAACTCGGAATCTCCCGCGCCTACGACTCAACTCGGAATCTCCCGCGCCTAGGACCAACTCGGAATCTACCGCGCCTACGACTCAACTCGGAATCTACCGCGCCTACGACTCAACTCGGAATCTCCCGCGCCTAGGACCAACTCGGAATCTACCGCGCCTACGACTCAACTCGGAATCTCCCGCGCCTAGGACTCAACTCGGAATCTCCCGCGCCTACGACTCAACTCGGAATCTCCCGCGCCTAGGACTCAACTCGGAATCTACCGCGCCTACGACTCAACTCGGAATCTACCGCGCCTACGGACTCAACTCGGAATCTCCCGCGCCTAGGACCAACTCGGAATCTCCCGCGCCTACGACTCAACTCGGAATCT